>NW_019396142.1:547790-760251 GCF_000591075.1 Eurytemora carolleeae
CTCTGTTCCCCCCCTCCCTTCCATCCCTCTCTACCCCACTGTTAAAAACAATTTTTTCCACATTATCTATGATAAAAGTATTTTGAATTATCACAAACATAATACTTACATTACTGTAAGAAAGAAAAGTTTGATAATAACTACACTCAAGTTTAGTCTTATTTTTATACTTATTTTTCATTTATTATTTTATGCCGCATAGCAAGGGAAGTTAAAGTGACTGTATTTCAAGTGACCTATTACTTGTAAAGTAGTGCATGTGATTCACAATAGTACCATTTAAACCTTTAAATATCAAGGATGAAGGACTTATCCTTATCCAGTTACAGAAACACTTGTAATTGGTTAATAACTTTCTTTGCGAGTAGTTTTATATTTTAGAAATTTTAATTTTTACAATAAATATTTTCATTAAAATTTGTTTAAAATGTGTTGGACTTAGAATGTTCATAATTCAGAAGAAATGTGTAAATTCAGCTGTGTTCACAACGTACGTTCACTTTCCATGTGCACATCTGTAAATGGAAGGGATTTTAAAATTACGCCACCCCTACAGTCTTTTTAAATATGGATAAAAGAATAAACCTATCCTCAATCTTTTATTCATAAATCAAGGCTTTCTTTTTTTCTATTTACTTAAATAGAAAAAATAATATTAAAATACTAAAAATGATAAAGTCTGTATTCTCTCTTTTTCCAAAGAGAATAGAATATATATTAGAAGGGAATTTAAAGAATCTCTCGGTATGAATTTTTTCAGTCCCTTTCAGCCTGAAAGGGAGTTCAAAGTGTGCAAATCATGTAAATGTTCACAAATTATATGCAGTAGAGTACACAAATACAGTATGTTCCCCAGACTATTCATTTCAATTTCGAATTTTTTAAAGCTGTTAAATAAACTTTATAATGAATTAGGTGAATAAAAAACATCATTTGATTTATAGTTTTAACGGAAAATTATCGTTTGTAAAGTGAAAAGCAAAGAGTCTATGTGAAATGATCATTGGTCAATTATGAAACCAGCCTATTTCATAATTTGGTTTTCTTTTAACAATAATTTTAGATTTTCTATAAAATGATATTCCAGGGCCCAACAGGTTATATACCATAAATATGTGAAGTACACCTGCAGCATGGAAACAGTACAACAAAATGGCCGTTTTACACTTTTTTCTAGTAAATTCCACTCTAACATATATTCTATTCTCTTTTTTTTTCCCTTTAAGAGCGAAGAAACATTTATTTGATTTTAGAGGGTTTTTCACAAAGGAATTGAGTCACAAACATAATTTTTTAACTCCCTATCTCTTGTGGCAATTACTCAATTTCTTTGTGTGTTGTATATAGGGAGTGCAAGGTAATGTGAAATTAAATGAGCCGTGGCGAAATCCTTTTAAGGAATATGTGTCGCAATCACTTTATAAGTAACCACAATCTGAGTAACAATAAATAAGATATCGTCGTTTTTTAACTTGAAAAATGATTAATTCTCCCAATTTCTTTCATTGTCTTTGCAACAGAAATCTACAAGCAAGTTTTACAGGAAAAAAATAATAATTTTTCAGAGAGAAATTTTGAGAGGGTTCCGTTGTGTATCGGACATGCCACTGTTCCGAGGACGGATATATCATCCTATATTTCCTAAAAAATTCATCAGAAATTAACTTTAATTTTTTGGAATTATACAAAGACACGCAAGGAAATATCGTAGATTATCGGTTAAATTCATTCCTAATTACGGCATCAACCACGCTAGCATAATGTAAATTAACCCCCCTTTCCTCCCTACCATTTCTTCCCTCTCACCCCCCCCCCCCCTGCGGTGAAATCGTAATTAGTTTTTCATATCAAATGCCAGCTAATTATAGTGATTGGTCATCAGAGTAGGTCTATTTGAATAATTTATTCTCATTTGTTAAAGCACTCAATGAGGAAAATAACCATGGATTTTCTTTAGTGTATACTATATGTAAATGTTAATAAGCATTCACCATTTTGTCTAGAAGCCGGCTACAAAGCGAAACCAGAGCTCAGAATATTAAAATAAAGTCCAAACTTGTATAGACTTGAGCCTAACCTACTCCCAGGTCTTTTCTTCTTGTGTCTACAATTAGGTTCAATTATTCTAATTGGTTCTGATTTGACCAATGAGAGAGAGTTCTGTCTGCAGCGCTTAATGGTCTTCATAATCGATCTGCATACGTTGGCGCAATGTAAATTTAGAAAACTCAAACATTAGTTCCATAATGTGTTTATCCTAGACGATTTTAACAATTCAGATAATTCCTGGGATTTTAAATGTAAAAAATGATAGTATTTACGAAATTTACTATCTCCAGCCTTTGAAGGCTTCAAGAGTTGAAAAACCAAGTTGATTGGTTTTTACTAAACCCAAGTCCAACCAACACTCGAGCTTTACTTGGGCTTCAATGTACCGGGTTTTACTCGGGTTTAAGCTTTTAAAATCTCATCTCAGATAAGGAAGTTTCTTAAATCAAAAAACTCTAAAAAAAAGCATGAAATAACCCAACAAAAAGAAGTTTTCTGAAAGCTGTGGAAATCCTGGTTTAAGGGTATTGTTCAAACGATAGATATTTAGACTTTAAAACACCATTTTTTTAATCATTTTACCACCAATGAGATTTACTTATAAAATGGATAAGTCTATTACTTATTGCTTTAATTACAGCTGCCGATGAGTTTGGTTTATTACAAAATGGTTTCGTTATATACTTTTTAAGTCAACAATTTTTGTTCAAAGTAAGACGTTTTGGATGCAAAGTAGAGGGAGATAAAGGTTTAGTCAGATATACAACACAAGCAGAGGGAGATACAGGTTTAGCAGATATACAACACAATCAGAGGGAGATAAAGGTTTAACCAGATATAAACACAAGCAGAGGGAGATAAAGGTTTAGTCAGATATAAACACAAGCAGAGGGAGAAAAAGGTTTAGTCAGATATACAACACAAGCAGAGGGAGATAAAGGTTTAGCCAGATATACAACACAAGCAGAGGGAGATAAAGGTTTAGCCAGATATAAACACAAGCAGAGGAGATAAAGGTTTAGCCAGATATAAACACAATCAGAGGGAGATAAAGGTTTAGTCAGATATACAACACAAGCAGAGGGAGATAAAGGTTTAGCCAGATATAAACACAAGCAGAGGGAGATAAAGGTTTAGTCAGATATAAACACAAGTAGAGGGAGATAAAGGTTTAGCCAGATATACAACACAAGCAGAGGGAGATAAAGGTTTAGTCAGATATAAACACAAGTAGAGGGAGATAAAGGTTTAGTCAGATATAAACACAAGTAGAGGGAGATAAAGGTTTAGCCAGATATACAACACAAGTAGAGGGAGATAAAGGTTTAGTCAGATATCAGACACAATCAGAGGGAGATAAAGGTTTAGCCAGATATACAACACAAGCAGAGGGAGATAAAGGTTTAGCCAGATATACAACACAAGCAGAGGAATGTAAAGGTTTAGTCAGATATACAACACAAGCAGAGGAGATAAAGGTTTAGTCAGATATACAACACAAGCAGAGGGATATAAAGGTTTAGTCAGATATACAACACAAGCAGAGGGAGATACAGGTTTAGTCAGATATACAACACAAGCAGAGGGAGATAAAGGTTTAGTCAGATATCCAACACAATCAGAGGGAGATAAAGGTTTAGTCAGATATCCAACACAAGCAGAGGGAGATACAGGTTTAGTCAGATATCCAACACAAGCAGAGGGAGATAAAGGTTTAGCCAGATATCCAACACAAGCAGAGGGAGATAAAGGCCAGATATAAACACAATCAGAGGGAGATAAAGGTTTAGCCAGATATAAACACAATCAGAGGGAGATAAAGGTTTAGTCAGATATCAGACACAATCAGAGGGAGATAAAGGTTTAGCCAGATATACAACACAAGTAGAGGGAGATAAAGGTTTAGCCAGATATCAAACGCAAAAGTTGCTCTCTCAGGTTAAATATGGGTTGAAACTTGAAACTAAACAAATCTTACCCTTCCCTTCAATAAACTACTCATATAGCAGGTTTCAAGACATTTTGTGAGATGCAAACTTTAATGCAAAATCTTGAATGTAAAAATTAATTTACTCATGTCCCCCCGGCCCCCACTTAAACGTGCTTCAATCTTAGGGTTGAAAAATATAAAGAAACTGCTTTATCGACAAAAATATCAAAAATATTCAATGAATTGAAAATTCCGTCTTTTTTAAAGCGTTAAAGATGTTATTATTTCTAGAAGAAAGAATTGTTATATTTAATAGTATATAATATAAAAACAACGGTAATGTCAATATTGATGAACTATAAATAGTTTCTTCGCTTTAGATTTCTCAATGTCACTTTTTAATCAAGTTGTTTACAGGTTCGATTCTATATCTGTTATATCGTTCAATGTGTACAACATAACATATTAACTAATTTAACTGAACGAAGTAAAAATTAAACGAACGCAGAAGTTAGCGTTCTGTCTAAATTTGTTTGCGCTTTCGCTTTCAGTGCTTTTCTAGAACATGTTTATTTCAGTAGTGTTCCATCCATAGGTACGTTTATTTCTAAATTGTTCAATAGGTGTATTAGGTTATTTTTCAACAGGTTTATTTTGGCGTAGTTCTACAGGTTTATTTGGTGTAGTTCTACAGGTTTATTTTATTGTTGTTCTACACGTTTATTTTGGTATTGTTCTACAGATTTATTTGTTGTAGTTCTACAGGTTTATTTGGTGTAGTTCTACAGGTTTATTTGGTGTAGTTCTTCAGGTTTATACAGGTGTAGTTCAACAGGTATATTCAGGTGTAGTTCTATAGGTTTATTTGGTGTTTTTCTACAGGTTTATTTTTGTAAATTCTTCCCTTCTCCAGTACCCTATATATTCCTCCCTACTCCAGTATCCTGTATATTCCTCCCTACTCCAGTATCCTATATATTCCTCCCTACTCCAGTATCCTGTATATTCCTCCTTACTCCAGTATCCATGTTTATTCCTCCCTACTCCAGTATCCTGTATATTCCTCCCTACTCCAGTATCCTGTATATTTCTCCCTACTCCAGTATCCTGTATATTCCTCCCTNCTCAGATTATTCTCCTGTTAGCAGCTTTATTATTATATTTTGTTTGCTCACATCACGCTAAACTAACATCCTCAGATTATTCTCCTGTTAGCAGCTTTATTATTATATTTTGTTTGCTCACATCACGCTAAACTAACATCCTCAGATTATTCTCCTGTTAGCAGCTTTTATATTTTATATTTTGTTTGCTCACATCACGCTAAACTCGATGTTTTCCTAGTTCAAGTCTTCTACCTCCCCATGCCCACCTCCCTAAAATCTGAATATTTCGCTAGTCGGTCCTAGCCACAGGGCTAAGCCACCACCTGGCATGTCCTAGCCGCTACTCGACCCAGAAAATGTCTCAAAAATATCAAGTATTCTAGTAATATTAATGATTTTTCATGTTGGGAGGCATGGAGGCCGGGGGGGGGGGAGGTAATTCTCCTGCTTGATTTGACCCCAAAGTCTTTCGCAGTTGTGTTCTCCAACTTTGAGGATCTAGATTAAAAATGGAATAAAAATGTGCGCTGTTAAATGCAGAAAGACGACCGCTATTGGGTTAAAATTATGTTGAAAGCAAACTGTGTTAATTCCACCCGAAAACTTGAAGTAGCGTGACAAGGGCAATAAGACATTAACCCATTATTCTAAGACGAAAAGAACAATATATTCTACATAAACTTTTCACAAATGTGAGAGTTTTTCTTAACTATATAATATCATTTTCTATGTGTATTTAGCAAGAAAGAGCTGGTTAAATTTTTTAACCTTGTTTCCAATCCGATAAATTTGTTTACAACGTTGACAGTTTTCATTATATCTATTGGATTGTCACTGTTTTCCCCTTCCCTTGACGCCACGCGTAAGGGGGGAGGGAAGAACATATTTCCCCTCATTCTTCTGTTATTTAAGGAAATCTGTCTAGGAGTATTTCTTTGTTTCCTTTTAAATTGTTGCATGATGCAAGATTACTGGCAGTTGGTTTAATTACTAGATAAGAAAGATAAGGAAAGTTTTAAATAAAATATTTAAACTAAATGAATGTGAATTATATCATATTATACTGTAGGAACTCCTCGTAGCTTTGAGTGGTTCATTTATCGGAAAACTGTTTACTATCAAGTATATTGTATACTCTTCCATTATATTCTATTAAAAAGAAACCATAAGTACAAAACTAAATATATTTATCAAATATAAACTCACGTGGCAAACTATGCAGTTCTAAGTTTTGGAATAAAAAGAAGGGACCTTGGAGTCACCTATGTCTAGTTTAAAACATATAATTATAAATTTATAGATATAAAACTATCCCCTAGCTAAAGTGCCTTGGTATTCAATTCATGTTTAATATGAAATAAGTATAACAAAGCGTAATTAGAAACCTTTGATATAAGATGGGAAAACTAATGGTGTTTTCAATTATGAATAATTAATCAAGTCCAGGAGACTAAACTTAGGGAACTCGGAAGAGGACTAGTAAACTAGGTAGAGAACTAGTAAACTAGGTAGAGAACTAGTGAACTAGGTAGGGAACTAGCAAACTAGGTAGAGAGAACTAGTAAACTAGGTAGAGAACTAGTAACCTATGTAGAGAACTAGTAAACTAGGTAGAGAACTAGTAAACTAGGTAGAGAACTAGTGAACTAGGTAGAGAACTAGTAAACTAGGTAGAGAACTAGTGAACTAGGTAGGGAACTAGTAAACTATGTAGGGAACTAGTGAATTAGGTAAGGAACTAGGTAGAGAACTAGTAAACTAGGTAGAGAACTAGTAAACTAGGTAGAGAACTCATAAACTAGGTAGAGAACTAGTAAACTAGGTAGAGAACTAGTAAACTAGGTAGAGAGAACTAGTAAAATAGGTAGAGAACTAGTGAACTAGATAGAGAACTAGTAAACTAGGTAGGGAACCAGTAAACTATGTAGTGAACTAGTAAACTAGGTAGAGAACTAGTAAACTAGATAGAGAACTAATAAACTAAATAGGGAGCTAGTATACTAGGTAGTGAACTAGTAAACTAAACTAGGTAGAGAACTAGTAAACTAGGTAGAGAACTAGTAAACTAGGTAGAGAACTAGTAAACTAGGAAAAGAACAAGTAAACTATGTTAAGAACTAGTAAACTAGGTAGAGAACTATAGAACTATGTAGAGAACTAGTGAACTAGGTAGAGAACTAGTAAACTATGTAGGAAACTAGTAAACTATGTAGGAAACTAGTGAACTAGGTAGAGAACTGTTGAACTATGTAGAGAACTAGTGAACTAGGTAGAGAACTAGTAAACTAGGTAGGGAACTAGTAACTATGTAGGAAACTAGTGAACTAGGTAGAGAACTATTGAACTATGTAGAGAACTAGTGAACTAGGTAGAGAACTAGAAAACTAGGTAGAGAACTAGTAAACTAGGTAGAGAACTAGTAAACTAGGTAGAGAACTAGTGAACTAGGTAGAGAACTCATGAACTAGGTAGAGAACTAGTAGACTATGTAGGGAACTAGTGAACTAGTTAGAGAACTATAGTGAACTAGGTAGAGCACTAGTGAACTAGGTAGGGAACTAGTGAACTAGGTAGAGAACTAGTAAACTAGGTAGAGAACTAGTAAACTAGGTAGAGAACTAGTAAACTAGGTAGAGCATTAGTGAACTAGGTAGAGAACTAGTAAAATAGGTAGAGAACTAGTAAACTATAAGAAAACTAGCTTATTTTTAATACTTTTCTAAAGAAGTTTAAGAACCAGGATCAGGAGATTATGTCAGAAATGTCGCTTAATTCCATCGACTTGTTTTCCGTTCGGAAGAAAACATTTTACTTTTATACTTTAATAAGGTCAGAGGTTAAAACTTTAAAATATTCATAGGTTTGATCTTTAGAATAAAATAGCATTAATTTACCACTCCTAAACTCGATGCACACTGCAGAAATGTTTAATGAAAGTGATAAAACAAAAACAATTCAATCATATTACCATAATATCTCATTGGTCGAGAGCAGATTTTGGTGGTTTCTGACTTGCAGAATTCTGAGAAAGGAATTTAGTTAATCTGCATAAGATACGGATAGGTTCCGAACTTATGTTTAATCTGAGATTGTATAATTTTCACAAATCTTGATCTAATAAAATTCATAGTTTTAAATACTTTGACATAAGGTTGCAAATATTTATATAGAGATGAGAAAAAAAGAGTTTGTGGCAAAGACTAATTCCTTTGGTTTTGGTCATATTTCTTTGATTGCATAGGCAGACCACATTCTTGAAATCTGGAATATGTTTAACATTGTTTATTTCTTTTTACTGAAACTATTACATGGTGAACGTTTAATAAAACAAAGACAATTCTAAAATTTCCAGTTAACTTTCATCTTTGGTAGAACACCCTGTTTCTAATGTATTTTCAAAAACTTGATATAATCCTCTAAATTCGCCAAATATGAGTTTAACGAGAATATAATGCTGGTTTTAGTATTATTTTACTACACAGTTTTCTAGCTGTTCTATTATCTGCAAAGCTAGAGAAACTATCCTCAAACCTCATTTAGAAACTATTTCAATTGTTTGTTGCTTTGTTTACAATTCAACAGTACACAAAACCAGTTTAATATTTATTCTTTACAATTCATGAATGTATTAAATATTTAAAGGGACAGACCGGCTTTGTAAGGTAGTTGAACTGAGTTCAGTGTTGTGGACAAATTCTTTAGGATTCATTTGAGAAAAAAAACTTTTTAAAGATCTGTAAATCCTGAATTTGAGCGCAAAGCCGACGTACAAAATCGTACTTTTGGGTGGATACGTTTCAGAATTGTTTTTTCAAATTATTAAATAGTGACGAAAAAGCAAAATTCTACAGTAAACTAATTAGTTGTTTAGGAACAGGTTGAGAAAATAAAAATTAATCTTCGAAATAAGTAATCTTATTCAATTATTAGTTTCTATAAACTCTCTTTATTCACAAAGATTTTCTGCAGATTTTCTGGATTTTAATTGAAAAGGCGACATTTGAAGAATTTGTAGAAATCTGCGAATAAATTCATAGAAAATAAGAAATTCAATGTAATGATGAAAACGAACTAATTGATTCTAGCCTTGATTTAATGCCAAATTTCTTTTGAGAAATATGTTCCGAACCATTTAATTAGTTTACTGTATAATTTTTACTTTATGTTTCGTCGTCGTTATTTCATAATTTAAAAAAACCGATTCTGAAAACATACTCACCCAAATTCATGATTTTCAACGTTGACTATCCACTCAACTCAGTAATTATTATACATCGTGGAAACGTTTTATATGTTTCAAATGAATCCTAAAGAATTTGTCCACAGCACTGCATACTCAGTACTACATTACATAGCCGGTCTGTCCATTTAAAATATTACGCCTATCTTGGTAAGGGAAAAATCAATCAATAAAATATCATCAAGAAAGTGTCAGACAAAAAATTATAGGTTTCAAAATGTCAGACCATCAGAAGTCAGGAAAGGGATTATTAGGATAGGAAAATATATAAATAAATCCACTACACTATGAACTATAGACTGACGGAGAAGGAACTTGTCCAACTTTATCAGCTCGGTGTCCGAATTTAATGAATTTAAGCCGCGGCTTAAATCTGCCAAAACCCGGTTTCAATTGAGCGCCGGCTTAAATCTTAAAAAAATTGAATACAATTTTAAGTGGAACTAACCATATTTGAGCTGCGGCTTAAATTTAAGCAGCGGCTCAAATTCTTTAAATTCGGCTTCCGAACTACTATAGTTTTGATTTTAAGCACAACTAGGAGAAAAAAAAAGATTATCGGGTTTCATATCAGAAATTCAAAACATTTTTATTCCTCTTAATAGCTTTGTAAACCGAGGAGTAATTTTTGAAAAATGTTTGTTTATGATTTCATGCAAGTAGCATTCTATCAATTTTAAACTAAAAGTGTTATGGGAATAAAAATAATTGTATATTTGAACTGAGCCCTAATAAAAATCCCTTGCTTATGCTTGTACACAAGTTCTTTTGATATTAAAACATTCATTGAATAATCTAATATAAGCAGAGACATGAAATTTTCTTATATAATATCTTACAATGACTAAAGTGCATGCATTTGTCATTTTATTTCACTTTGATGCATTATGCATGTGCAATGTGCATTAGTATGCACTCTGCGTTCTATTTTAAATGCATTTAAGCAGAGAGAAATTAAAACAACAAACTATAGCAAAAAATTGGTAGATTTTAAATGAAACTTGAAAAATGTTCTGAAGAACTGCATGAAAAATTTAACCAGAATTATTTGTTTCATAATTTTCCTTCACCCGGAGAGAAAACAAAACTTTTCCAAGATTTATTTTAGTTTTCTGGGTTCTGAGAAAAGGGAAAGAATTCTAATGATCTCCGAGTGTATGATATAGTAGACAGGACGGATATATATAATTGAGCTAAGATAAACCAATATAGTTTATGGATTCAAATAGAGTTTTCATAGAAAAAAAGAATAAATAAATCTAGATGGCTATTTTTTCTTTGCACCCTTAGATATCTCAAACTGTAAATATTGCAAGATCAAATAATATCTTGAAGTTTAAAAATAAAACAGGTTTAATCTATCCGAGAAGTGCTACCTTCAGGTTACTTGTGACGTCAAAAATTGAGGTACTTGGGACATACTAAACATTTATACAGATTTCATATCAATTCAAGTTTTCCAACTTGAAGGTTGTTCAGTTGAACAAAATAAACTAGTTTCTGCAAATATATGTATTTATGTTTAATGCTTAAACTTTTTAAAACTCTTGACAAAGATCATTAAACTTAAACTAAGTTAGTTTCTAAATATATTTTCTATCAACGTGTTGTTATTCAATATCAACTTCATAATAATAGTTTTGAAAAAGAAGAATAGTTTGATATTTTTCATTCAACATAGTCATGCACAGGGTTTAAACTTCAATAGGTTGCAAATAGAAAATCAGAGTTCGGAACTTTTGTATTGTTATTTCCTTCGGAAGCACTAATCTGCAATCTTTTATGGTTCAACGGATTAAGTTAATAATATTATAATCATCCATGAGAGATCTAAAAGAGAGTCGGCTGTCTCTCACTGATTAAGCACTTGAAGATTACACCGTCTCATTCAAAAGATTCGACCGTAGGAATCTTCGATTCGACCAAGATGGATTGTGTATCTAAGAATATTTTTTTAATTAAATTTTCAAAAAAAAAGGACTAAGGAGTACTTAAAAAGGAATTGCCAAAAACTCACATTTTCTAATCGCTTCATCTTTGCAACCTGATGGTGTAAACCTTTGATATTTCAATTCAAGATAAGATAATTTTAAAGATTTTAATGTTTATTCAGAATACAAATAGATTGAAAAATGTTATCAAGATTACAAAAAATAACCATTGATTACAAATTACATTTATATTAAAACTATCATGAAACATATCTCTGTTTTTGCGTGCACCAGTGCAATGCTTTGCAACTTTATATAGATAAATAATTTGGTGCTGCGAGGATATGTTTAATAGAAGTTTTTTATATGCATTCACGGGGAAAATAAGAGCATGTATTGTTTTCACGATATCCGAAAACCGGGTTCTTGATATTTAGAGGTGGTTCAAGCTTGAAGACATTGTCACCGTCCAGTAGAGGAACTGAAGATTGGGAACGTGTTTTCCTCTTTTTCTGGAGTTGTAAAACAGAGTTCAAATTTCCATTTGAAGGAATCACAGAAATGTTCTTGAGGGTTCTAACAGACCTCTCCTTATAGACTGGGGGGTTAAAGAAGACCTCTTCACGGACTGGGGGGTTAAAGCAGACCTCTTTGGACTGGGGGGTTACATTAGACCTCTCCTTGAACTGGGGGGTTACATTAGACCTCTCCTCGGACTGGGGTGTTACAGCTGACCTTTCCTCCGTCTGGGGGTTAAAGAAGACCTCTCCTCTGAATGGGGGTTGACAGCAATCCTCTTTCTGTTTCACCTCCTTCGGTGTTTCCAGGACTGGGAGCATGGTTTCTTGGGGGTTGAGAAGATAAAACACTCATTACATCCTTTAAACCACAGGGTAAGCTCCTCTTCCAACCCTGACTGCAGGTAAACTCCTCGTACAGTCCTAGGAGATTAGGAGTAAACAGAGAGAGTAGAAGAGAGAGTATGAAATCCATAGATAAAGGGATTAGAAAATCAGAGTTTGTGGCAAAGACTCAATTCCTTTACATGCAAATAATCAAATCAATCATATAAAAATGACATTGTAAAATTGTTTGTATTAATATATTTTCTCGCAACAATATAATGAAATATTAATGTAACTTGTTTGAATCAGAAACAAAAATATTCAAGAGTTTACGCACCAAAATTGAACAACAAAATCAAACTGATTTTTATACAAACTGTTTGAATGAAAACGAAACCTATTAAAACTTTTTGTTTTATTATTCTCCGAATGTTTAGCTGGATTGCCTGTTAACTCACTCAGATCAGAGTTGGCAACTTTTGAATCGACAAAATGAGCAAAACTAAACTCCAAGCCTTTCCATAAGCGGTCTTTCATGCAATAAAAGGTTAAATTTCAGGGACTTCAGTTGGAATTTTGAAGGACCTTTCATTTAAAGAGGTGAATGCAAGATTAACCAGGGCAGAAACTTTAATCTGATTGAAAATGTGGAAGATAATGTCGTTTTTCTAGCGTAAAAAAAGTGTTTAATTCTGGTAATTTCTATATTGTTTCTGATTTCAGAAATATGCAAGTTTTATAGATAAACCACAATTGAAAACAATTGGTTTTCAGAAACGAAAACAGGAAATTTAATTCATACTTCATATTAATACAAATATTTTAAGGGTACCGAGGTGAATCGATTATGTCACCCAATCAATATCATTTACAGTCTCTTTAAGATTACTTGCTTAACTATATATATATTTAAAAGTTTGCGGCTCAGAATAGATTGGTTTGACAATATTCACTCAGCTAATAACATTTAGCAAATGTGAAACAAACTTTTGAAGTTAATGATCAATGCAAAAACATGCAGAAATTAACTTTTCATTGTTTTCTATGAAACCACAACTGTTGGAATTTTTCCTCACCTAAAAAGCAGCATTTTGTCATATCATAATTATATTTTGTCATATCATAATTATATTTTGTCATATCATAATTATATTTTGTCATGCCATAATCATATTTTGTCATGTCATAATCATATTTTGTCATGTCATAATCATATTTTGTCATGTCATAATCATATTTTGTCATATCATAATCATATTTTGTCATATCATAATCATATTTTGTTTCAAGTAGAGAAGAAAATGCATTCATATTTGTTATTTCAAAAGGCAATAATATGAACAAAAAAATGTGCGAACATTTAATTGTTTATTGTAGAGTACGACGGAAAATTACGACGGTTTGAATCTAAAAATCTAGTTTAAAGAATTACGAATAATATCAATGTTGTCGTCATTACACCTCAACCAATTTCAGGTGTTTGCAGTCCTGCTCCTGGTTGATAGCTCCACGTGTTGTTGGTTGCAGTCCTGCTCCTGGTTGATAGCTCCAGGTGTTGTTGGTTGCAGTCCTGCTCCAAGTTGATAGCTCCACGTGTTGTTGGTTGCATTTACCTTTCAATAAACATCTTCCGATCAACTCACACAGATCCAGACTTATATAAAATGTTGCATCAACCTTGATTTTTGATTTCTCTCACTAATTTACTTAGACTTTTTGTAGCCCTAGACAGTACATTCTAGAACTATTTAGAAACCGTTTTTAAGAAAAAATTTACAAAATTCTTATCGATTTTTGTGTGAGAGCTTTCGACCTCTGGATCACAGTGAACCTTGAATAACATGAATGCGGAGTAAAAGTTGGAGAAGGAAGGTGTTGAATGCCGGGTCAGTATGTTATGAAGCATAAAGAAGGTTCGAGAACTATTTTTCTCCGGGTTTAACAGTATTTACAGTATTTACACCACCCTGGAGAGAAGAACAAGAAGTTTACCTTGAAATTCTAGTTTCCAATTCTCATAATTGTTTTTCATGGTAGATAGATGGATAGATAGATAGATAGATAGATAGATAGATAGATAGATAGATAGATAGATAGATAGATAGATAGATAGATAGATAGATAGATAGATAGATAGATAGATAGATAGATAGATAGATAGATAGATAGAAGTATAGAGAAGAGAAGAGACTAAAATAAAATAGAACATAAAGAATTTATCAATTTTGGAAACGTCTGAAACTATCAATATTTTTGTACACTCAGCAGCACTTTAAATATTTGGTTAAACCCTGCAAATATCAAATTAATTGTAAACTAAGAAGATGAAAAAACTTAAACTCATGATTTTATTGAAAATCCATGTTTCCCGGGATCAAAGATAAAAGATTGAAAGAGTAAAACAAATTAATATTAAACCAAAGTTTAAAACTAAATATTCAGCTAAATCTGACAAAATATTAAAATGCATTTTAATCCTTTATTGTGCGGTTTGTACAACGACATTATTACAGAGTTTGTTCCTGGGTTTAAACCATGCACATTCTTAAACTTACAAACTTCATTTTATGGATATTATTATGACGCTTTACAATCACAATTCACAAAAAGCTTGATATCGCTAAACTTTTTGTTTACGAGCTGTTTTATCTTCAAGCTAAAAGTTGCAGAAATGAATATTTTCTTCGGAATTTTTGCGGGGGTTGATCACTTACAATTACACTTTTGGGGCCCCAGGGTCCCTTTATAAAAAAACAATTTTTGAAAAAAAAACTTCAAAACGATTGAGATTCAACAAATCAGAATATTACTAATATATCAGAACTTTCCCTTTAAAAGGATTGTTTTCATATTTGGGAATAAAAATTATTGAATCCTGGATTGTAAAATATTTCCGATTAACTTTTGTTTGAAAATGAGAAAAGATGATTATTCAGAAACTAACATGAAGTCATTTACTATCATTACTATCATTAGCCTAGGTTAAACATTTACTATCATTACTATCATTAGCCTAGGTTAAACATTTACTATCATTACTATCATTAGCCTAGGTTAAACAAGGAAATGTTTAAGCAAAATTCATTTATGCAGAAAAACCTCAAATAAAAATAAACAGCTTAAAGAAACAAAAACATGCATATCTAATTCATACTTGATCAGACAAAGCTTTCAAGGGTACCGTTGTAAATCGGGCATTGACATCTTTGCATGGAGGGTCACTTGAAATTACGCTTACAGTCTCTTTAAAATATAAATATTCCCCCCCTAATGTTTGGCTAGGTATTGTTAGGTGGTCTCCATAATTGTTGTAATAATTTATATTCAGACATCTTAGATATTGTTTATTCCTATAACAATGGAGATATGAAAATTGTAAATGTGTGATACATCATTTAGTTGTTAGTCAGCTGACATTCAACCACGTGATACATAATTTTATTCATTTAGTTGTCAGTCAGCTGACATTCAACCACGTGATACATAATTTTATTCATTTAGTTGTTAGTCAGCTAACATTCAACCACGTGATACATAATTTTATTCATTTAGTTGTCAGTCAGCTGACATTCAACCACTTGATACATCATTTTATTCATTAAGTTGTTAGTCAGCTGACATTCAACCACGTGCACATGGTTTATAATTTTAATAGTCTGAAAGTTAACAAGGTTTAGAAAGAAAATAAGGAAATATCCTTCAGTTTTGCTCACACTGTTCTTTAAAGGGCATTGTTGTGAATCGGATCTGTAACCTTATACATGGAATGAAGGGTCACTTAAAATCAGGTCGACTGTCAGTGTAGGACTTATTTTCAAGCAAAAGTATTTTTTTTTACTTTTTTCAGACATTAAAAAAAATGAAATTCATTGAATAATTTATCTCTAAACTGCATATATTTTAGTTAAACACTTTCTAATGTAGAGTTCCGACCAAAGTTAAACTTTTCCATTTTTTCAAAACTTGAACCAATTCTGTCAAGACGTTAAAATGATAATTGCAGATCATTTTCAGTTCCAACTACATTGTGGTGTATTTTATAATAATATTTTACATAAATTAGTGATAAAGGAGGTTTTCCTCGAAATAATGAATTGTAAAGAAATACAAAATCTATTTTTTATTCTCACACTAAATTAAGGTTTTGGTAGGAATCTATTACATATTATATTTAGTTGTGTAAAGATACATTTTTGGACTTAGTAAAAACCTTTGATTCAATGAAATACAAGGTTAATATTTTAGTAAAACCTTTTCGCCGCCAACATTTTTTTGTATGAATAGAAAAAGAGAACTGACCTATTTATTTAAGTGTAGTAATTAATCGTAAAATTGTTATGTTATTAATGGTAGAATTCATGTTATGTCATTAATGGTAAAACTTCTTGTTATGTTATTTATGGTAAAATTCTTGTTATGTTATTTATGTTAAAATTCTTGTTATGCTATTTATGGTGAAAGTCTTGTTATGTTATTAATGGTAAAATTATTTTTTATGTTTGATAGGTAAAATTCATGTTATGTTATTAATGGTAAAATTCTTGTTATGTTATTCATAGTAAAATTCCTGTTATGTTATTAATGGTAAAATTCTTGTTATGTTTTTCATAGTAAAATTCCTGTTATGTTATTAATAGTAAAATTCCTGTTTTTTTATTAATGGTGAAATTATTGTTATGTTATTAATGGTAAAATCATTGCTATGTTATTAATGGTAGAATTATTGTTATGTTGTTAATGGAAAAATTGTTTTGATTTTATTAATGGTAAAATTCTAGTTATGTTATTAATGGTAAAATTCTAGTTATGTTATTAATGGTAAAATTATTAATATTTCATTAATGGTAAATTCTTGTTATGTTATTAATGGAAAAATGCATTTTCTCAAATATCGCATGTTCAATTTGTCCTTGCACTTACTAGAAAAGCTGTAAAACACTTTTTTCTAAAAAGTTAATTTAATATTTATTGGTACTTAAGGAAGAATTTAAGTACGTTTAAGCAAAAACGTTATTAAAAAAAACTCGCGTTCTAAAAATGCCATCAACGATTCACAACAATATTCTTAAAACCTTGTTGTTTATCAGATTTCAAAATATTGTTCTGGTGTAAACCCTATTCCGACTGAGTGGGGGGGGGTGTTTCTCCCCTGTCGTTTTTTGGGATAACTCAAAAAGTATTGGTCTGAGGCTGTTTTTTATTTTTTTATTTTTCTAACTAGAATATGCCCCTCGCTTTAGGCTAAAAGCTGGGCTTTAATACCTACTGCCTGAGTCTTCAAACAAACTGCCTGAATGCCTTATAAGGGAATTTGCACACTTTTTCTGGGCTATGGACTTATTAAAAATGTATAATTTATTATAGTTCGGGCACTTTTTCTTTTGGGACATTTTTCGCTTAAAAAATAAATATTTCAAAATTAGCAAATTTGCATTTTTCATCTGCAGATTATTTAGGTTGAGTCCAAAGGCTTTCCAAACATGTATTTTATGTTATATAATTGTATCACAAAAAGCAAATAGAGGGGGGGGGTCACAGTTACCCCCCCCCCTTCACAGTTACCCCCCTCCCCAGTCTATTTTGGGTAAACCAGACGTCTGTTGGAATAGGGTTGAAACTATAGGTAAGAAGAATCAAAACTAGGATTTTTGCAAAAAATATGTTTGATTAGAAATGGCTACCTGGCATTTTACGATTTTATCACAAAAAAACGAGAAGGTTCCACTTTCAAATCCTTTATAATTTATATTTAATGTATTGTAAAATCAAATCAACTTTATGATTTATGTTTGCATGTTTTCAAAAGCTTGATATTTTCTTATAAAATATTTCCTATTCTCCTGCTGCTGTGTTGTAGTGTTGATCTCATGTTGAAAGGTTTGCTTGAGAACTGTAATCATCTGCAGTGTGTACTCAACAATTCTTGCAAACTTTTCACATTAAAGATATCATACAAATATTGCTCAGGATGTCACAAAAACATGACAGTTCCAACATCAAACAAGATTAAGGTTAAACCCAGGTTGGAGCAATAAGATCTCCCGCATTCCAGATTCTTTCATGTATTTAGTCAATTCATGTATTAGGGAACTTGTCTCATACTCTCATTTTCTAATCCCTATATTAGTAAAAAAACTAATATTTCAAACTTTGGCTGATTGCCCAAGAATTTACAATTTAAGACATTAGATTGAAAAGATATAAGGATTAAAAATTAGAGTATGATAAAACTAATAAATTGATTGAACTACAAACAAAATTATTGCCACTGGGAGATCAGAAGCAATTTTCTTCGTAAGAAAACCGAAAGTAAACAATAATTAACCATGACTTCAAGTTCGAAATAGATTCTAGGAAATCTAAAATATTTCTATTCGACTGTAAATAAAATACATACGTATTCTATCCGCGAAACTGGTTCAAAATAACGTGTGTACAACCGACGACCTAAAAGAGAGCCATTTTTGATTTAGTTTTGTGGTAATTTTCTCTTCTACACGTTTCTGTTTACGTTTAGTAAAAAAGCTGGAATAAGCTGCCGATCCTTTTCATATGTTTTGAGAGAACGCTAAAATCAAATTTGCTCCAGTAGTTTTCTTTATGATTCAGTTCTGGGCGCTCATGTTAAGTCTTTTTAAAAAACGGATGTTAATACCTTTCTATACTAGAACGCAGCTTTATGCAATCTTAGTATATTTGATCTCTTAAAATATGTATTCCTGATCTATGCAAAACTAATCAAAAAAATAACTATTATTATATACCTCTCCCCCCCCCCACATCCTCTATCCCCCCAAACCTTGGTCGTTATCTCCACAACTGTTCCACCCAACAACGCTTACCCTACCAACCTAGCAGCTGAAGGTCAACTTATAAAATTTAATCCGAGGAGAACCTTATTAAAACATGTTGTAAATAAGCACCAATACAGTTTGTTGTTTATGAAAAACCAATTTGTTTAGTTGTCTTAAATTTGAGAGACAAGATTGATAGATTTTCTGTTCGATGCGAGATTTACAGTTCTTGCATAGAGAACTGGTAAACTTGAACCTCACTCTTCTGTTCCTCCAGGTCCTAGAACCCTAGAAACCATGATTCTATTGTCCCATGATCATAGAACACTAGAAACCATGGTTCTATTGTCCTGTGATCCTAGAACACTAGAAACCATGGTTCTATTGTCCGGTGATCCTAGAACACTAGAAACCATGGTTCTATTGTGTAGTGATCCTAGAACACTAGAAACCATGATTCTATTGTCTCGTGATCCTAGAACACTAGAAACCATGATTCTATTGTCCCGTGATCCTAGAACACTAGAAACATGGTTATATTTTCCGTGATCCTAGAACACTAGAAACCATGGTTCTATTGTCCGGTGATCCTAGAACACTAGAAACCATGGTTCTATTGTCCCGTGATCATAGAACACTAGAAACCATGGTTCTATTGTCTCGTGATCCTAGAACACTAGAAACCATGGTTCTATTGTCCGGTGATCCTAGAACACTAGAAACCATGGTTCTATTGTCCCGTGATCATAGAACACTAGAAACCATGGTTCTATTGTCTCGTGATCCTAGAACACTAGAAACCATGGTTCTATTGTCCGGTGATCCTAAAACACTAGAAACCATGGTTCTATTGTCCCGTGATCCTAGAACACTAGAAACCATGGTTCTATTGTCCGGTGATCCTAGAACACTAGAAACCATGGTTCTATTGTCCGGTGATCCTAGAACACTAGAAACATGGTTATATTGTCCTGTGATCCTAGAACACTAGAAACCATGGTTCTATTGTCTCGTGATCCTAGAACACTAGAAACCATGATTCTATTCCGTGATCCTAGAACACTAGAAACCATGGTTCTATTGTCTCGTGATCATAGAACACTAGAAACCATGGTTCTATTGTCCTGTGATCCTAGAACACTAGAAACCATGGTTCTATTGTCCGGTGATCCTAGAACACTAGAAACCATGGTTCTATTGTCCCGTGATCATAGAACACTAGAAACCATGGTTCTATTGTCTCGTGATCCTAGAACACTAGAAACCATGGTTCTATTGTCTCGTGATCCTAGAACACTAGAAACCATGATTCTATTGTCCCGTGATCCTAGAACACTAGAAACCATGATTCTATTGTCTCGTGATCCTAGAACACTAGAAACCATGGTTCTATTGTCCCGTGATCCTAGAACACTAGAAGCCATGATTCTATTGTCCCGTGATCCTAGAACACTAGAAACATGGTTATATTGTCCCGTGATCCTAGAACACTAGAAACATGGTTCTATTGTCTAGTGATCCTAGAACACTAGAAACCATGATTATATTGTCCCGTGATCCTAGAACACTAGAAACCATGGTTCTATTGTCCGCTGATCCAAGAACACTAGAAACCATGGTTCTATTGTCTAGTGATCCTAGAACACTAGAAACCATGATTCTATTGTCTCGTGATCCTAGAACACTAGAAACCATGATTCTATTGTCTCGTGATCATAGAACACTAGAAACCATGGTTCTATTGTCTCGTGATCCTAGAACACTAGAAACCATGGTTCTATTGTCCCGTGATCCTGGAACACTTGAAACCATGGTTCTATTGTCTCGTGATCCTAGAACACTAGAAACCATGATTCTATTGTCCTGTGATCCTAGAACACTAGAAACCATGATTCTATTGTCCTGTGGTCCTAGAACACTAGAAACCATGATTCTATTGTCTCGTGATCCTAGAACACTAGAAACCATGGGTCTATTGTCCTGTGATCATAGAACACTAGAAACATGGTTCTATTGTCCAGTGATCCTAGAACACTAGAAACCATGGTTCTATTGTCTCGTGATCATAGAACACTAGAAACCATGATTCTATTGTCCAGTGATCCTAGAACACTAGAAACCATGGTTCTATTGTCTCGTGATCCTAGAACACTAGAAACCATGATTCTATTGTCCCGTGATCCTAGAACACTAGAAACCATGGTTCTATTGTCTCGTGATCCTAGAACACTTGAAACCATGGTTCATATTGTCTCTAAGAAGAAGTTTAACTTTATTGGTTTAATTGCAAACTGAGCAGAAACAATCAGTCAACCTTCCATCCTGGTTAAAATGAACACAGTGAAAAATTATCCTTTGAAAATTTCCGCAAAATAAAGTTTAGACTTTAAGAAATTACTTGGCGGGTAATATTAAAAATACTTTCTTATATCATTGTTTTCTCAAAAATGTCCGAAATGGAAATAAGAAATTGAAGGGCAAAACTAAATAAAAAATCCGCAAAGAAAAATCGGATTGAAATAAAAAAATATTAATCTAATAATAACTTGTTAATGGTTTGACTGTTACTCACTCCTAAGCTTCAATTTGAAGGGACCCTGTAAGAGTAATTTCAAGTGACCCTGCATGCAACGATACCTTTGACTGATTACTGCATGAGGCCAGAGAATGGAACTTTTTTGTGTGCATTTCTCAAATAATATTCGAATTTTCGCAAAACCGGAGTATTCGTTATAGCGTACAATTTGACATGTATACCGCGAAAATAGAGAAAATGCTCAAAGCGGTTTTCAACAATTTTAATCTTAAAATTTAAATTCTGCGATTTCTGGAATGTATCTAAATATAAATATTTCTAAAATATAAAATTAAGGTTGAACTGTAAATGTTAAGCTTGAACTTTAAATGTAAAAGATAGGGTTGAACTATAAATGTAAAAGTTAAGCTTAAATTATAAATGTAAAAGCTAGGCTTGAACTATAAAGGTAAAAGTTAAGCTATTACATTATTATTTAACCATGAATGTAAAAATTTAAGCTTGAACTAAAATGTAAAAGCAAAGTTAAGAAATATTTATTCTTGAAATATCTTAATCTGCGGTATTTCCTCTGCAGACCATTAGTTTCTTATCTATAAATGAATTTGAAATTGAATAGAATTGGCTGGAATTAAAAAATACATTTTCAAGCTTTTTTAACATCTGAGGGTTGTGTGCACTGTGCACTGCAGTGTTGCACATTTTTGAACTTTACACCGAACAGTGTACAGTGGGTTTTAATGCTCCTTTACCAAGAATATAGCCGTAATTACTTGGTTTTTCTGTACATTAAGTTTAAATTTCCGATTAAAGTTAAGATTTCCGGATAATTTTAAGATTTCCGGATGAAAGTTGAGGTTTCCGGATAAAAGTTGAGATTTCCGGATAAAAGTTAAGGTTTCCGGATAAAAGTTGAGGTTTCCGGATAAAAGTTGAGGTTTCCTAGCTTATATTTAGTATTTGTGTATACATACAAGATCCTAAAGATATAAAGAGTGCAGCTAGATAAAAGCTAATGCGAATAAAATTTGTGTTAAGAATTAAAGCTAATTTAAGAAAAAAATTTTCTCAATAAAAAATACTCATAGATACCCCAACAAAGTTTACCTACCCTATTTATAAAACTGGGTTTTCGTGTGGTGGTTTCAAATCCATACCCTGTCTTAAGTTTAAGCCTCCATCCTTACCCTGTCTTAAGTTTAAGCCTGCATCCATACCCTGTCTTAAGTTTAACCCTCCTGTCTTAAGTTTAGGTGGCCCTAAAATAGTTCAACATGTCAATTTGTGAAAAAATCCAATTGAGAAACGTAACCCCTGAACTAATTAAATTTGTAAACCCTGGAATCCAAAATGCAATTCATGCAATAAACCATCTGAAAAATTAACTGAACACACTGCTTTGTTATTAGATCGAGCAGGTAAATTGAACAAATATAAGGTTTGAAAGTATGTTTTTTAATTGTCTTGTGTAATAATTACATAAACATTTCTGCAGTTATGCATTCCTACTCTTTTAACTTTGTTTACAATCTAGTTTTGATGAGTTTATAATGAAAAACACTTTGCAAACCTTAAAAATTTAATATTGCAGGTTTTAATACTTTTTAGCTTTTTCATTTTTTCTGAACCTAATGGTTCAGAAGCTTTTAGTCTGCGTTAGTAAAACTATGGAAAGTCGTGAAAAATGAATAATTTCTGCTTAAAATTCAGCCAGGTACTTGAAATGAACCGGGGTTTCCAGTGAGTTGGTTACCAATCCATTCAAAAATTTAAAATTTTAGTTTATTCTGTAGCATTTCACTTTTTCAAAACACACCCCTTTAAAGGGCCTGTAAGCGTTGTTTTTTGTGACTATCCTTGAACCCCAACGGTATCCCTGAATTCTTGGAATTTTCCTTATTTATCAAAAGAAACGCCTGTAATTGTAGAGCACTTTGCTTAAAAGCTGTTTTTTTCAAAGAATATTAATATTTACTTTCCACAAGTCGCAGAATATAAATTCGTTATAACATTCAAGTTTTTTAAAACCACGTTGACCATAGAATATTCTGGATTTTCCAAGAATAAGGGATACGGTATCCGTAGTGAGTTCACACAGTACGTTAGCGTACACTCCAGGTTTACCACTTTCACCACAAAATTTAAAAGATATACGCACAGAGTTATCTGTCCTCGATGATCAATCATGGGTTTAAAGAGAACCGTTTTGAATCAGTCATAATCATATCACTTGTTATTTCACATTTTTTCTTTGTCACGTGAAATAACATTTTTAAATTGCATATTCAAACCAGAGCAGTGTAAAAACCTGCAAATATTTAAGCATATTTTTAAAATAAAATAAGATGTTTCATATTTTAATGTGTTTTTTAATTTGATGGAAAAATTTTGCATTTTCTTCTTGGAAAAAAATCTTCATGCTTAAACAATCCAGAAAGGTTTGAAGAGGCCCCTTATCCCCTCCCGTCATGGATTACCCCCCCCCCCTCCTACATCTCCCCCCCTCCTCCTCCATCTACTTTAATCCATCTTCCCTCCACTGAATTTACTCCATACACCCAAGTAGGGAAAAGATAAAAGTAAGAGTTCGTATTTTCAGAATTTTTTTTTGTATTTTTTTATGGATTTACTCATTCAGGATTTTATCAATTAAATTAAATTGTTAAAGAGTTTGTTCGTAATCCAATATAATTTTTAAAGAACTGCATCATTTAGTTTTCTAAATTATTAGAAGATAAAAAAAAACTCATCCCAACCATTTCTTTATTAAAAATTAATCTATATTATACATACTACATTCTAGAGTTCTCCTTGAGTTAACGTGACATACGACAATTTCATCTTATTTATGTCGCCATTAAATTGTCTATTTCTTGAAGACGGGAGTGTATGACAAGAACCTCCCATTACGAGCCAAATAAAAAAATACAATGTATTTAAATGAAAATAAAATGTCTGATCTCCGAGAGAATTTTCATTCTTTTATTTTAAAGCTTGATATTACTGGTGTTATTCCTAGATCAAACTCAAATACAAGCTTATATGTATCAGCGTATTTGTTGGCAGGGTGACCCGCCAACACTCCAATGATATCTAATTTTTTGCAGTATTACCAGTACAACTTTGTGACATCGTAACTTCTATAGTTTTTATTTTACACCCAAAAGTCAAAACACCAAACTTAATTGGTTGCATTCAAGGATTTCAAAACTGTCTTCATTATCTTACAATACCTCTTTAAAAAGGAGTTGTGATGGAGAACATGTCAGATTCCAAACTAAAACGATTTAGCATATATTAATTAGAATTTTGTAGATTAATAATAATACAGATAGAACACTAGATGTCGTATTTTCAAGATTTAGGGATTTTTCGTTCTCAATAACCCTGAGGCAAAAGCCCAAAGGAGTTAAGCGCATGCTTACTCTCTGTTTTGTTATTTAACGCAGTATTTATTGTGAAAAAAGACCCTAAATCTTGAAAAAACCACATCTAGTGTTTTATCTGTATTGTTATTAATCTATGGATTTTAGTTTCTTAGAACGAATTTTTACCTCCCCTTAAAAATATATTTATGAATATCAAACATGCATCCAAAAATTTATTTACATTTATTTACATTTTACATTTATTTGTAGGTGTCCTTCCTCCTGTTTCTAAAATATAATTGTGGATATTTAACTGTTTCTAAAATATAATTGTGGATATTTAACTGTTTCTAAAATATAATTGTGGATATCCGCCTGTCCCTAAACACGTATTTGTGAAAATCCATTTGTCCTCAAACGTGGATATCCAAACTGTCTCCAAACATATGTTTGTGGATATCCAACTGTCTCCAAATATGCAATTGTGGATATCCAAACCTTCTCAAACATAAGTTTGTGGATATCCAACTGTCATCAAGCATGTATTTTTGGATATCCAAATATACAAAAAAGGAATTGCGCATTTCTACTACTGGAAAAATTATAGAGTTTATCAGAATTTAAATCTTTTAAAGTGTCAATATGTTCCAAATTATTGATGTTAATCCTTTAACATTTACAACGTCACGTCAAATAAAATTTGACCAATAAAATGTTAATAAAATAAAAGTTTTGCAATTATGACGTAATATCTGGAAAAATGAAAACCATTTTTAATATACAAACTCGAGATTTCCCAAATATTTTTCTAATGCGCTTTGTTCAAGAAAGACAAGGTTTTAGGAAGATTATATTGTAAAAAATTGAAATATTTAAAATATACAGATAGTTAAATAGAATTCATTTACAGAAGTAAAGTTGCTCTTAGTTAAATCCTGTTGTTTTAAATAATAGAAGAAGTTAAATACAAATTTTAAATGACATATAGCGATATACATACATATATTTCATGCAAATAGATTCATATTTATATACAGTATTTAAATACTTTAGTTTTTCTTCTGATTCTCGAAGGAAATGAGTTTTTGTCATGAACTCAAATTTTTTAACTCCTATATCTATACAACCTGATGTTACTGCTGATCCAGACTCCTACATCTATACAACCTGATGGTACTGCTGATCCAGACTCCTATATCTATACAACCTGATGGTACTGCTGATCCAGACTCCTATATCTATACAACCTGATGGTACTGCTGATCCAGACTCCTATATCTATACAACCTGATGGTACTGCTGATCCAGACTCCTATATCTATACAATCTGATGGTACTTCTGATCCAGACTCCTATATCTATACAACCTGATGGTACTTCTGATCCAGACTCCTATATCTATACAACCTGATGGAACTTCTGATCCAGACTCCTATATCTATACAACCTGATGGTACTGCTTGTCCAGACTACTATGAAAAGTTGGATCGTTTTTTAAGACTGGGTGACTGGGTCGACTTTAAAGAGTCGCAACCTCTTGTCCTTTGATTTTATTTCAGTAAAACAAATTTGTTTCATTCTACTCATAGACATATACAAAGGGATTGAGTCTTTGTCACAAACGAAAAATATTCTAATCCCCATATCTTTAAAACCTGTTGGTATTAACCTTTAATATTTTAAACGATTCACCGACATAGGATCAAACGACTTAGGGTCAAACGACCCAGGGTCAAACGACCCAGGGTCAAACGACCCAGGGTTAAACGACATAGGGTCGTCAAACGACTTAGGGTCAAGCATAGGGTCAAACGACAAACAGTCAAAAACGCGAAAAGGGTCAAAATGGACAAAGCAATGAAGAAATTGTTTTTAGCTTTAGTTTTTAAGAAGTAAATGGAAAATTCTCGTTGATGTTTATGAAAGCTTGAAACCTTTGAATCCCTGTGATTTTATGCTCTGTGCTTTTAAAGATTATTTTTATATTGAACCTCAATCTGGCAATCTGGTCACGTGTGGCACAATTTTGCTTTAAATTGTTGCGGATTTTTCGTATCTTTTGACCTATCCTGATTTCTTTTGTTCAACCCTGGTGTGTAGTGTGAGAGTGTACACCCCTGGTGTGTAGTGTGAGAGTTGAGAATCTTGTAATTGATGAAATCTATCTTTCTTCAACCCTCTTATTCTATCAGTTTTAAGGTTTTCTTTAACCATCAAGAAGAATAAAATATAGAACATTACATTCTTTCAACTCAGATTTATTTATGAAAAGATATTGAGCCTATTGGTATGAATTACATCTCATGACTGATGCTTCAAATGACCGAAACAAAATTGGGATTATAATATTATTGAATTAAAGATGTAAATAAACTTTAGATTCCTAATCAAGAAAAAAAACATACATCTCTAATTGTTAAAGCATTGAACAAATCAACCTTTTTAAAATAATTGAACTTAAAAAATGCCCAACTATACATTATAGGATTTCTAAAAGTAAAGCTTTTATGGGTCCCGTAGGGAATCAGACATTGCTATCTTTACTTGGAGGGTCACTTTGAATTACACTTACAGTCCTTTTATGATTTAAAAATAAAGAAAGTGGTTAGAAAAAATGGATGCATGTTAATTGCAATAAATCTCTAATCGCAATTGTGAATCAGCATTACTAATTCTGATCTATTTAGTTTACTTTCAATTATCAAAAGAAATAAATCAGTTTAGTATTTATTGGAAAATTTAACTTTAATCGGTACGCGATATGATTTTTTTCGGATCGCAGAGATGTAATTTTTTTTGACCAAATCTCTTCATTAAAACATCAGATGGAATTAACAAACGGTCAATTTTTTGAGTAGAGGTCCGCATACATTAATTTCCCTACACGTAAATCGTTCTTTTGGTATATTGTCTTGTTTTGCCTTATACAGTCTGTATTTGTACTGTACAGCTTTCTATTGCTCCTTGAAAGTGGGCCCGGTACTGGAAATAAACCGGAGTTTGGGATCCTAGAATGTAAAGATAGTAACATCTTTATAGAATTATTTAAACTTTTAATACCCTAACTTATGTATAATCTAGGGGAAAATGTTAAACTGAAAATTGTTAATCAGCTGATTTTCTGGTTGGAAGAAAACTCAATTTCTGCACCAATAAAATAATAAAATGCTTGCCGGAAACTCGGGGATAAAATATACAAATGCAAAAAAGCTTTTTCACAAAACTCAGTCTATAAGGACAGTTAGAAATATACCATAGATACATTTATTAAATAAATATTCTTTTTTCATGAAACAATCTTTAGAATTTAAAGTGATCCAGGACCGGATTTATTTAGAAGTCTCTGAACTACCTACCTACCAGTTCAAATCCTGGATCCAGGACCTGATTTATTGAGAAGCCGCTGAACTACCTACCACCAGTTCAAATCCTGGATCCAGGACCGGATTTATTAAGAAGTCGCTGAACTACCTACCACCAGTTCAAATCCTGGATCCAGGACCGGTTTTATTGAGAAGTAACTGAACTACCTACCACCAGTTCAAATCCTGGATCTAGGACCGGTTATATTGAGAAGTCACTGAACTACCTACCAACAGTTCAAATCCTGGATCCAGGACCGGATTTATTGAGAAGTCACTGAACTACCTACCACCAGTTCAAATCCTGGTTCCAGAACCGGATTTATTGAAAAGTCACTGAACTACCTACCACCAGTTCAAATCCTGGATCCAGGACCGGATTTATTGAGAAGTCACTGAACTACCTACCACCAGTTCAAATCCTGAATCATCGATTCGGTCTCCAATAAATCACCTAAATCTCATGAATCTTTAACTTTGAATCGGTGAATCAGGATTTGAACCGGAAGCTAAGCGACCTCTCTAATTAAATAACTTCCAAACATCTATATAATTACAACCTGCCAACTAATACTTTTCTGTCTAGTTTTATTTATATCTACAATTCTCAGATAAGTTTAAAAGTTCTACAGGGTGTCCCACGAAACATGACAATAGCAAGACGACTTGAAAGTCGTCTTTGATATATGAATTTATTTTTGACATTTAGTCTTCTATCTACTTTAACATGTATGAATCTTGAAACAATTATCACATAATTCTCCTAGCCCTGGCATTTCCAAAAAGTGGTCTGCGTTTTTTGTGCTTTCAATATTACCGGAGATATAAAGAGTTTGGTTTAGATTTCAATTTTGTTAAATAAAAGCAAAATTGTCGAAATCTGAACGAAATTCTTTATATGTCGGGCAATATTGAAAGCACAAAAAAGGCAGACCACATTTTGGAAATGGCAGGACAAGGGGAATTTTGTGATTATTATCTCTAGAAATTTACTTCTAAAATTAGGTTGACAAATAAACACAGCAAATTATATCAAAAATCAAGACGACATTCAAGTCCTCTTGCATACTGTCATGTTTCGTGGGACACCCTGTATGATCTGAACCGGTACAAGACTGCCGATCTAGTCTTTACCGTACCGGCCCGTCTAGTGCACCCATTGTGTAGTTGACCCAACGCGTTTTATGCGACGGAATAAGGTGGGCTGAACCATATTGCAGTCTATCTTTCTATAAAAAGCTCCCAATTCACCCTACTTACATATCTAACTATCTACCTGTCCTCTATATCTACTTATCTACCTGTCCTCTATATCTACTTATCTACCTGTCCTCTATATCTACTTATCTACCTGTTCTCTATATCTACATACATACCTGTCATTTTTATCTACCTATCCACCTGTCTTCTATAGCTACCTATCTATAACCTGTCCTCTATATCTACTTATCTATCTGTCCTCTATATCTACTTATCAATCTGTCCTCTATATCTACCTATCTATAACCTGTCCTCTATATCTACCTATCTATAACCTTTCCTCTATATCTACTTATCTATTTGTCCTCTATATCTACATATTTACCTGTCCTCTATATCTACTTATCTATCTGTCCTCTATATCTACTTATCAATCTGTCCTCTATATCTACCTATTTACCTGTTTCGCGCCACCCCTGACGCGAGATTTGAGTGTGATGCCCCCGGAAGTTGCAGTACTCTGAGGCTGATCTATGCATGTATGGGACCGGGTTCAAATATTTGTTAGTTTTTTATAGTTTTTTTTATTATTGGTTTTAGTATTTTATAGCTTAACGATATTCATTGACTAAAGTAAATTTATATTTGATGATTTTATGAAACTTATTGGTCTGATGTAAATTGCAAATTTGTATTGCATTTTAAAGCTATTGTATTCAAGTAAAATAAAATTATTTCTGAAATTTGATTGGGTATTGTCTGTTTAGATTCCACCATCACAGTCTATAAACTTTCATCTTCCAGAAACATGGCCGGAAAACGGAAGGGTTTGACTTGCCCAGTACCCACACAAGCCAAAGACTAGGTAATTTTTGACTTCATGCTTTATGAACTCTATTTATTACTCCATTTTGAGTAGCCTAACATTTAATAGCTTTTGCACTACCTTCCAACCTATGTACCTTCCAAGCTATGTACCTTCCAACCTATGTACCTTCCAACCTATCTACCTTCCAGCCTATGTACCTTCCAACCTATCTACCTTCCAACCTATGTACCTTCCAAGCTATGTACCTTCCAACCTATGTACCTTCCAACCTATGTACCTTCCAACCTATGTACTTTCCAACCTATGTACCTTCCAACCTATCTACCTTCCAACCTATGTACCTTCCAACCTATCTACCTTCCAACCAATGTACCTTCCAATCTATCTACCTTCCAACCTATCTACCTTCCATTCTATGTACCTTCCAACCTATGTACCTTCCAACCTATGTACCTTCCAACCTTTCTACCTTCCAGCCTTTCTATAACCTTCCAACCTTTCTACTTCATTTTTATATTCTGAAGGGAAATGAAAAGTGGGAAACCTTCAATTAATAGTTTTTATCCTGAGTTTGTTTCCACTCGATAGTCAATACAATATACAATTATGTTAGGTGGCTGTACTGCTAAACTTACTAAACAGTTTAGGGGTCAGCAAACCTTCAGTCTACACCTTGTTGTAGATAATACCTCAAGAACCTACACTGTATGTTCACAATATACTATCAAACGAACATACTCTACTTAGAACTGAACTTTTCCTTCCTTTTAAAAGAACTAGGCTGTTAGGTCGCTTCGCACCCATCTTTCATTTCAATTGTAAACATGTTCTCTTTGAATACATTGGAAAACAAAAACAAAGGAAAAGTTCGCGGATTTTATAAAAAAAATTGTGGATTTAAAAAAAAAAAATTTTGTTAGAGGCAAATTTTTGAAAATTCGATCGTTCATAAACCTTCCCTGGGTCCCGATTGGTTCAGCCGATTTGACGTTTATTAGATACAAAAAGGTAGACAGACAAAAAACACCAAGACAAGCAAAGTATATATATAGATCTTAAGCACCGAACTACTGTTTAAGTAAACAACAGCCGAACTTCCTTATTATATTCCTTATCCTTATATTCCATACTCCGACGCATATGCGTTTAAGAATAACTTACAGGGGTTTCTCGCGGTTTAATTAACTCTTATGGTAAAGAATCATCTCTAATATTGAAACGCATAGAGATAAAAAATGTCCACTTAGTGCACATTAATCAAAACATTCATGTTTAGGGACAAACAATCTTTTTTAAGGAGGCGAGTCTTCAGCATCCTGAGTTAAGTAACCCATTAATTATAGTCGAGTCTGGTTCAGAGTGCGGGGGGAGTGTCCTCTATATCTACTTATCAATCTGTCCTCTATATCTAATTATTTGGAATTAAAAAATACATTTTCAAGCTTTTTTAACATCTGAGGGTTGTGTGCACTGTGCACTGCAGTGTTGCACATTTTTGAACTTTACACCGAAAGGGGGGAGAAAATAGAATGTTTCCTCTGCATACTTTGGCTAAAATGTTATGCAAAAATTGTCATTAAAGGAAGAGACCGGCTATGTAACATATTTGAGCTGAAAGTGCAGTATTGTATAGAGAAAATTACTTTAGAATTCATGAAACATTTTTATGGTGTACAATTTTTAAATCAGAGCGGTTTTTTTACAATTATTTAATAAGCCGGATAAACTAATTTGCTGTTTAGGAACATATTTCTTCAAAGAAATTATCAATGAAAGCCAGAGTACCGTAGAATCGATAATTTCATTATCACTATTACCTTTGCCATTTTTAGAATTTTTTTTCTTGCAGATTTCTTCAAAATGTCGTCTTCACCATTAAAATAAAGAAAACCTCCAACAAGCGACTTTAGCTGAAAGAATTTGCATAAAACTGCGAGATTTTTAGATTAATTTTATTCTTATTTCTAATGATTTCTGTTTGTATACATGCCACTAGTTTGTAGAGTAATATTTGTTACATATTTTGTCCATGTTATTTAAGAAATGTAAAAAAATGTTTCTTCTGCTGGCTGAAACAACAGAAATATTACAACTTTACGCTCTTGTCTTGTCCATCGTAAAAATTCCTCATTGGTATCAAATGAATCCTAATGTTTTTCTCTACAATACAGCGTTCTCAGTTCAATTTTATTACATAGCCGGTCTCTCCCTTTAAGGTGTCGATTAGTTTGACTGACTCTGTATGTTGAACCTGGGAAAATGCTAAATATTGTTGACCCCTACTAAATATTCACTTCGGTTCAGTCTTGTCTCTGGGGGGTTTATTGGGGTTACAGTGTTCCAACCCTAGACACCTCTTCACAAACTTTACTTTAGGACAATACACCTCATATCGTAGCAATCCTCATATTTACAAACCTGAACATACCTAGATAAATTATGTTGTTTATTGTAACTATGCTTGTAGATAACTACATCAAACCTGTATTGCGATTTAACCTAACTACGCTTATCAATAATTATGTAAGACTTGTAATTGTGTTCATTAATTTAAACTGTACCATAGAACTCAAAATATAAGTTAGTTGGAATAATACTACGCTTTGTTTTTGGTGTTCAAGTAATTATATGTCTCATGATAAACGAGGGACCTAAGTTGTATCTTGTAAGACAGATACCTGAGAATACTGATAGAGTTGTATCCGGTTTGGTATTGACTAAAGTATTGTTGAACGGAATAGTTTGTAATTGAGTTGTATTTTGCCGGACAGATACCTAAGGATACAAAAGGATATACCTGAATTGGTACCGATCTTTGTTGAAGTAGGGCATTTACTACATACCCTCCCCTCTACCCCTCTAAACCTTCAATAGGTGGTCTTTACAACCTCATACCCTCTAATCCACTCCCTTTCTTTCTTTAACCCTATCCCTGCTGGTGTACTTAAAATCCAAGATATGCTGGGAATCCCATGATTGATGTCCAAATATGACAAATGATACATTATTGTAAAGCTTTTATGCTCTACTTTTAGAATTTGATTTGAAAAAATTGCAAGTTTTTTGCAAAATCCAGTTTACATAGTAAAAATGTTTGCAAAAAAGATGTCCAAAAAATGATAAAAAAAATACATTTTTGAAAAGCCCATGACCATGCCATTTCAAACGTGGACAAATTTTTGCAAAATTTTAAGCAACCTGATGTGTAATTTAGAAAAACTAAAAATGTACAAATTTCTTTTGACAGGTTGTATGCAAATAATTTGCAAAAATTTCTTTGCAAAACTTTTGCAATCCGTTTCCTTATGTCATAGGCTTTCCAAAAAGCTAAAAATATCAAAATATTACAACTGAAAGATTTAGTTTGCTACAGGAAAAAATAATCATTCAGGCAGTGTCCCTGAGGACTCGTGGCAGTTAGTATAAAAGCCCGGTCTTAGACTTATAGAGAGAGGGCTATCGGTATTTAGGAAAAGTTAATACTTTTTGAGTTATGTAAGAAAATAATGTAAAAATAATAAACTACAAGGGGGAATTCAAATTAACCCCCCCCCCCCGTAGGAATAGAGTTAATAGGTGGTCCATCCAACCTAAAACCCTCCCTCTACCCTTCTATATCTAGGTGGTCAATCCATCTTCATACCCTCCCTCCTCTACCTCTCAAAACCTTCAATAGGTGGTTAATCCAACCTAAAACCCTCCCCTGTACCCCTATAAACCTTTAATAGGTGGTCAATCCAACCTAAAACCCTCCCCTCTACCCCTCTATACCTTCAATAGGTGGTCAATCCAACCTAAATTCCTCCCCTGTACCCCTCTAAACCTTTAATAGGTGTCAATCCAACCTAAAACCCTCCCCTGTACCCCTATAAACCTTTAATAGGTGGTCAATCCAACCTAAAACCCTCCCCTCTACCCCTCTATACCTTTAATAGGACCCTCCCCTGTACCCCTATAAACCTTTAATAGGTGGTTAATCCAACCTAAAACCCTCCCCTCTACCCCTCTATACCTTTAATAGGTGATCAATCCAACCTTAAACCCTCCCCTCTACCCCTCTATACCTTTAATAGGTGGTCAATATAAAGTTGCATCAATTTTAAAGACAGGGTTGACTTCGAAGTGTTGCAAACTCAATTATGCTTTTTCATAGTCCTAAACATGTACATTTCAAATCTAAAAAGCTATATTCTTAAAGAAGTTGTTGGCAAAAATCTCATCTACTTTTGTGTGAGAGCATTGCAACCTTTAAATTACAGTGTCCTTCCTACCTTCAATAAGTGGTCCGTTTTTAATTGTCCGACAACATAACTTTGTTGTTCTGTGTTTTCCATCTTGACTATCCGTCGATGTTTATCCCCTATTTGTCCGACCATGTTTTCCATCAAGTCTGATATAAACCACCCTAGCTTGTGCATTTGTTGCCACCTTTATCCTACACTGGGGTGTGTTTATACTGTATATACTGTATACTGTTAATCTTAAACCCTATATTTGATGCTTCATAAACGGACACGGTTCAACCATATTTACATTATTATACATAAAAATATTTACGAACAAATAAGAACATATGTTAAAGCTAAAATGAAGATATGAAAGGTGGGGTGGGCGGATAGGGGGAAAATGGGATATGTGGGAGAAAGGACTTTATCTAGGGAACAAGGACTGCAGAAGTAAAGGGGAGAGGAGGATGGCCTGAGATTTCGCTTTAATTAAAACTTGAAACTCAAGACAAAAATGTTCCAAATTATTACAAGATCTGTATCTAGGAACGGACGACGGAGAATTTTGATATTAGTAAATGTTAACAGAATACGTTATCTAGCATATTGCAGATAGCATTAAATCTAGTAGTATGTAAATAAATCCTCTTTTTATAATATCAGGCAATTAAACAATGTGTAGAGTTCGTAGAGTGTAGACTAATAATCTCATTTTTCAGAAAGCTACCCCCCCCCATTCTCCCGCAACATGATAATCATTTTCTCAAAGCATTTTTTCAACAGGCTGTTTTCGACTGGGTATAAAGTGGCTCAATTTTTGATGTCATCTAGAGGATTCTCTAGAATGCGGTGATCCAGGTTCTTAACAGAGATTTCATTTTGGATGGTCGAGATTTTACTTCCTAAAGCTTATCATCGAGGATAGACCACAGATATTCGATTGGAGGCAGGTCAAGGCTGTTTGCTATTCTCATATCTATGGCCCAGAAATTAAAAATTCATTCTTGAAGTAGCTTTGGACTCTTTACGAGATCCGTCCTGATGAAATACAAACTTAGACTTAGATACAGGTGGCTGTACAAAATGTGAATTTGCGCAAGTATTAATTAGTAAACATAGGAAATAAAATTTCCTAAACCAAAATCCATTTTCTGATGTGGGCAGAGGAAAAAAATTAAGATAAAGGGGTAGAAAATTTGAGTTTGTGGCAAAAACTTAATTTCTTGAACCCGCCAACCATTTTGATGCAAACATACAGCCCTTCTCTCTAAATTATGTTGTTTGTCTGTCCATAAGCAAAAGGGACCTTAAAGGGACTTAAGTGTAATTTCAAGTGACCCTTCATGCAAAGACGGGAATGCCTGATTTATACGAGTACCTTTCATCAGAGGGTGCAGAGAACTTCGTGTGATTATCTCTAAAATGGTTCAAATTGTCGTAAAACTCGAGGATATACAATAAATAATATATATACAGATGAGTTCTCCTGCTGCTGTCAATGTAAGGTCACTAGAAGTTACGCCTAAAATCCCATTAATTAATACAAACCATAAATACATAGAGAATAGAATAATATATAGAGAGGAATTAAAAGCATCTCTCGGTATGAATTTTTTCAGTCCCTTTCAGTCTGAAAGGGAGTTCAAAGTGTACAAATCATGTAAATATTCACAAATTATATGCAGTAGAGTACATTAATACAGTATGTTCCCTAGACTATCCATTTCAATTTCGAATTTTTTTTAAGCTGTTAAATAAACACTAGTTGCGCCTCTGATAGGGTGTAAAGCTATAAGTGCAAGATCGTTAAGTCTGCTCTCCGTCATAGTACATCTTGTGTAAAGAAGTATTCTCTTAAGAAGGCTAAAACTTTTCTCTCCTTGTATTAACAGTGAATTTAGACAAATCCTTAGTCTTTGTCATGGTCAGGTGTTACTTTCTAAACGTAGTTTCCTTTTAATTTTGTATTTTTGGAACTCCCAGGGGGGGCAAGAGAACTACTGCCCCCCCCCTTGGTACACCACTGTGTCTGACCTGAGGAAGGGAAATGCAAGCAGATGTAATATTAAAAGAGCCTCCCCCATGGATGCCCCCCCTCAGCCTCTCAGGGGGGCACGCGTAGAGGTGGGCGGGGGGCGCGCCCCCCCCCCTCGTACGCCCCTGTAGGTGTTGATCTTTATGAGTACACAAAGTAAAACAGTTTGTTTAACTGTGTTTAGACTCAAGCTACAAGTTTAACTAACCCATCAAACATGAAACATATTTAAATTTCGACCTTCTCTTCCAGAGTTTTATGGGTCCAACTGTGTAAAATGAATTTTAAATATTAAGTTTATCTCCATCCTCAATTTTGGTGGAAAAAAAGTTGAACCATATGTTGATATCTTGAATATTGGCTTTCCCTCTTTGATTACCTGCCGGCTACACTTATAGGAATATGTTTTTAATGAAAAAAAACCTTTTGATTGATTTTTATCCACGTGTGCATGACAGGCTATCAGAGAATTGACTTACAGAAAATCAAATAATTTTCAAGAAAATTTTTGTATAAAATGATGTTCCAGGGCCCAAAAGGTTATATAGCACAAATATGTGAAGTACACCTGCAGTATGGAAACAGTACAACAAAATGGCCGTTTTACACTTTTTTCTAGTTAATTCCTCTCTATACATATATTCTATTCGCTATGCATAAATACAAGAATCCATTTAAACTGGTCGGGTACAATATTGCAGCTGTGTATTATTTGTCATGCACTTCTTCCAAAATATTGAAGACAAAACTCTTTCTAATATTAGACATTCATTTGCATAATATTTAAATTAGTTCTTTAATTTTTGTTTCTGTTTTGCAAAATTAAGTTTATTGACAAAAATTTGAACTTAACTAATCCGATATTTTTAAAACACTTTATAAAAACTCTGAACATAGGACGTTGGCTACAATTGATCAGTTTCGCCTAAAAAAGATAGTCGATGATTAAAGTACTTAAAAAAATTGACTATCATTACATTTTCTGTAAAAGTAAAACATTATATACACCAGCAATACTGCAAATTTCAATAAATTGCATATGCATAGGCCATTCTGCAAATATCAAAGACAATTTGCAGTGAAAATCAATATTTGATAGAATATTGAATTTCTTTTTCTAGAAATATTTCTAAACTTGTTTTATGCTAAAAAAAATTATGACGCACATATATACAGGGTGTCCCAATAAACATGGGAATCCATGGTGACGATTTTGAGATCGTTTTTGTAAATTATCTTTGGATTTAGTATGGTGATGCCTACTATCATGGGTACTGGAATAAGGTATGGTAGTCAAACAATTCTAGTGATTCTAGCTTCTGTACGATGTATAGGCATCGTACATAAGACACAGAGGGTAGTGCACGGTCTTGAAATTGTCTTGGGATAGATCAGTGACTGTAATAGGCGAGTTTACGCATCATTATAATTGGCATTCGGCGGACCCGCACTTCTCCACCATTAGGGTTAATCAGTGACGTCACGTCCGGAAAGATATTCCCTGTACCATATCGACCTTTCATCTGTGCGCCAGCCTCGTTGTGGTACCTTATTGACTAGATCATGCCTTCTAAGGAAAGCTGTAAGCCGTCTTCTAGAGATAAGAATTTGCTTGTTTATGTTTTTATTGCATAGTGCATACTGTAGCGTACTTAGTGCAAGATCAGAAATTCTTGGATACAAACACAGTTGCAGTTAGTTGATCCTCTTCGCTGTTTATTTTGAAAAATGTTATTGAACAACGAACATCATACAACGTTTTTAGAATAACAAAACAGTCTATTACCGTTAACATAAATTATACTCCGATCCGATCCGAATTCGTCTCTCAATTCCCATGTTTATTGGGACACCCTGTTCAATACACCTGGCGCCTACAGCGAGGCAGTAGTCTTAAGTAGGTACTACAGGGTGTCCCAATAAACATGAAAATTGAGTGTGTCCCACCCAATAAATATGAAAATTGATTGACGACTTAGAAAAATCTTGTAAATATTGTAAGCAAATTTTGGATATTTGAACATTTTGAAGGGGGGGGGGGGGATTTTGCGTTTTAATTGTTGCTCTTTGATTCGCCATCTTTCATTGTTATCCATTAAAAATAAATTTGGCGGATTTTTCTGTTAAAATTGGTGGACTTTTAAAAATAAAAATGTCGACACTTGTTGAGACTTTGACAAAAACTATGATTTTCAAATCTTTGCAATCCAATGTCGTAGACCTTAGATTATTCAAGCTACGAAATTTGGTATAGATCAAATAACTAAAGTTGGAAATATGAAATGTTTACACCCTCACCAACAGGTTACAAAGATATAAGGATAAGAAAAATTTAGTTTCTGGCAAAGATTCTCAACTTTCCCTATCTATGGGCGCCATCCTCAACTAAGCTTTCGTCTGCAGGAATTTACAGCAAACTAACACCCGATGATATAATCGGGTTTAATGGAGAGGTTCAGCCATTTTGACGTTTATTGGATACAGACAGACAGACAAACAAAGTAAATTTATATGGAAACTCAAACAAGTAGAAAAATCAATGAACCATTACAACAACCATAATCTCCATGCTGAATAAAGTTTTGATGACTTGTTATATATGTTTATATAACATCTTATTTACATTTACAATTTACTAAAAGCATTAATACCAGGGAATAAGATGAATACGCTTCAATAAGATGAAAACATGAATAAATAAAAGGTTTAAAAACAAAAAACTTTGTTAAATATATTTGAACACAATGTGCTGGAAGGACCTCTAAGATATAAGAAAAATGTTATGTAACTCTTTTTGAGATTCTGAAAGAACCCATCAAGACGAAAAGTTTGCAATATGTCAGTACGTTTTCCTAAGGCAGATTTGCAAAGTAATGTTTCTTGACATTTTTCAGCTCTTTTTATAGAAACTTACCTCGAACATTTTGGAATAATACCCGTATTCAGATGTAAAATGGTCTTTATGATACTCTGTAAAACAGAGGATATAGTTTTAATTCTTTTTTTGTTTTACTTTTGACCTATATTACTGATTCACAGGCCTTATGGTTCAATTGAATATATGTTCTGGAGATTTACAGTCCTCATAGAGAAGACTTGCTTAAAATTCCAGAGCTTTTGTTTATCCTTTGCTCCAAACCTTTCCCTATCTTATATTCTAATCCTTTAACATACCCCATACTCTAGACCTTTCCCCTTATAATTTACTATATACTTTTTCCCTTATCCTTTAGTCTAAAATCTTTCCTTATCATTTATTTTCGACCTTTCCCCTTATCATTTACTATAAACCTTTCTTCTAATCCTTTACTCTAAACCTTTCGATACCCTTTACTCTAGACCTTTCTCCTTATCCTTTACTCTACTATAGTCCTTTCCTTATCCTTTACTCTAGTGTCCGGCTTTTCCATACCCTTTACTCTAGACGTTTTCATTTATTCTTTGCTCTAGTCCTTTACATACCCTTTACTCTAGACCTTTCCCTTTATTCTTTACTCTAGTCCTTTCCATTCTCTTAAAACTAAACCTTTATCTAACCCTAAAGGATGAGACTGGGTTTAGAATAAAAAAGGATGGTCAAGAGTGAAAGATGTGGAACTGGTTAGAGTAAAGGATGAGGCTAGGGGTAGGAGTAAAGGATAATCAAAGGTTCAGGTGTAGAGGTTAACGAAAGCATTAGGATTAAAAGATATGGAAGGGTTTAGAGGAATGGATAAGAAAAGGTTAAGAGTACAGGATGAGGAAGGAAATAGAGAAAATGATTGACCTAAACACTTTGCCTGCACTCATTTCTTTTTCCCTTAAAATCCTATTTCACCTGTTACTCTAAAATTAAAATATAAAAGTTTCGATATGATTTCTTATGAATTACTATGCGTTTTATGATTTTAAACCAACAAAACTAAACCCCCAAAGAGCAAGAAAAAAGTTCAAGAAAAGAAAGGGTAGGAGTAAATACAAAAGAATTGTTCTGAGTAATGGATAAGGGGAAAGGCTCGAGAGTAGGGTATGGGAAGTTTCATAATAAAGAATAAGGGGAAAAGTATAGAGTAAGGGGAATAGAAAGGTTCAGGGGAAAGGTCTAAATTAATAGGTATAGAAAGGTTCAGGATAAAGGATAAGGGGAAAGGTTTAGAGTAAGGTTATAGAAAGGTTCAGGGAAAGGTCTTGAGAACGAGTTAGAAATCTTTATAATTAATAAAAATCTATATATAAATTTGGCTTGTCTGTTTGTCTGTTTGTCTGTTTGTCTGTCTGTCTGTTTGTGTCCAATAAACGTCAAAACGGCTGAACCGATCGGGCCCAAATTTTTGTGGGACATCTAGGGAACCCAGGGAAGGTAATTTATGAATGATTGAAATTTTAAAAATTTGTGTTTTTATTTTTGTAAAAAAAATTAAATTTTTGAAAATCAGCGAATTTTTTTTTTTAAATCCGCAAAACTTTTTTCATCTTTGTTTTGAAATGTAAACAAAAAGAACATGTTCACAATTTAAATAGAAGATGGGCGCGAAGCGCCCTAAAAGCCTAGAAAGAAGGGCACGAAGCGCCTTGAATTTCTAGTAATTATATACTCAGCTAAAATAGAGTATCTTAAAGAATGTTTTACATCTGAATACAGGTATTAAGTAAGTTTCTATATAAAGAGCTGAAAATGTCAATCAAACATCACTTTGCAATTATGCGAATTGCAGAAAAATTCGCTATAGGATGTTTGTTGATGGGCTCTTTTAGAATCTCAAAAAAAAATTACATGGGATATTTGTTATCTCTACGAGGTTCTTGGTGGAGATATTCCCAGTAAATCTTTCAAACTTTTTTTTCTGTTTTCTCTTATAGTTAATAATACATATTTTTTAATCATCGCTCCAATTTAGTTTTGTGTGTCTCTTCTTCTATATAAATACGTTGCTTGTCTGTCTGTTTGTCTAATTGTTTGTATCACATAAACGTCAAAACGGCGAACCGATCGGGCCCAAAGTTTGTGTTGGACCTTACATGACATCTGGGAAGGTTTATGGAAGATCAAAATTTCAAAAATCAGCCTCCAACAAAATTTGATTTTCATTCAATTTTGAAAATCCACGAACTTTTTTTTGTTATTGTTTTACAATGTGTATAACAACGAGAAAATGTTCATAATTGAAATAGAAGAATGGCTATTTCTAGATTGAATAAGCTTTATAAGAAACCAGAAATAAAAATAAAATTTCAATTTCATTTTTGTTTATATTGAAAAAATATTATGGAAATATCCTAAATTTGTTGGAGAAACCGGAAATCAATTAAAACTTTATAGTACACGTGCTAAAATGTATAGCTAATTTAACTTTATAGCACGATGATTACTTTACAGCACGTTTATAATAAAATTCACCATGAAATCAGTAAGAATGATAAAGTACAAAACATTTTCATTAAAAAATTAATTAATTATATTCATTTTGTTTTATACCTACCTTGAGAGTCCAGCTGTGCCTGGATTTCTAAGAATTTACCCAATCTGAAGTAAGGAAAATTGGGTTTTTATAAGATATGATCGGACCCACAAACATACCAAACATATTGCTTTTTATATGCATAAAAAATTATTATCTTAGTTAAGTTTTTCCCCCTTTGTATTATATTAGATATAAACTGTTGGGTTAGTTTACGTCAAATATATAATTCTGTTCAGGTTTACCATTCGGGATTATTAGGGGAACAAAGATAATGTAATCTTGAAGCTTAAAGAACTCAGGTTTTCATTATCCATCCATACTTTCTAGCAACAGGATACAGATATTGTACCAGGATACAGATATTGTACCAGGATACAGATATTGTACCAGGATACAGATATTGTACCATCATACAGAGATATTGTACCAGGGTACAGATATTGTACCAGGATACAGATATTGTACCAGAATACAGATATTGTACCAGGATACAGATATTGTACCAGAATACAGATATTGTACCATCATACAGATATTGTACCAGGATACAGATATTGAACCAGGATACAGAGAAAACAGAGATTTGTCCTATTCTTTAAATACAGATATATTAATAGGATACAGAGAGATAAAGAGAAAAGCCCTGGTCCTGCCATTTCCAAAATGCTGTCTGACATTTTGTACATATATTCATTATACATTACCGGAGATATGAACGATTTCGTTCAGAATAAAACCAACGGAATGAGTATTTGCCACAAACGCCAATGTCATAGACCTGAGAAATTTCAAACTATAAATTCTATAAGATCAAATAATTTCAGTTTAAGATATAGGGATTAGAAAATTTGAATAAATTTATTTAATAAATTGAAATCTAAACGAAACTCTTAAGCCATCATATATCTGATAACTTTTGAGAGTACAAAAAAGGAGAATAATGCTTGAACTCCAGATTCAAATCCATAAGTTTTTATCTTAATCCAAGTTAACAAAAATATTTTAATCTTAAAGTTATTGCCAATCACTAGCTGGCTGACCAAATTAGAATTATCTAAATATTTAATCTGGGTTTTAAATTGTCAAAATAAGTGATAGAATTAACTGACGTCAATGCATCAAATTTTTAAGAATTTTTAAACATAACATATTAAAATTTCATCTCACATCGATTTTGATAAATTTAAGTAATTTAAGTAATAACAAGTTTTATAATTTTCACGAATAATCAGAATTAGCTACTGACTTATTGAGTGTTGACGATGCTATGGTATTAACGCCTTACCACGGAAATGCCTCAAAAACCACTAAAATCCACTTTTTAGGAATTTCCGCTTTATTTTGGGATATCCCTCAAAACTGGAAAAGGGTGAGAGATTTCCGAATGTTTTTGAGTTGTTTTTCAATATTTATAGTTGAGGTGTTTCCTCTTTTTTTAAGGCGTTTCTGTTTTTTTAAAAAAAACTTTACAACTTTATTTAGTTGAGTTGTTTCCTCTTTTTTAGACGTTTCCACATATTTTTGAGGCGTTTTCGTTTTTCAATAAAAACTTAATTTAGTTGAGGTTTTTCCTCTTTCTTTTTAGCCGTTTCCGTTTACCAAAAAAAACTTTTGAAAGTTAATTTAGTTCAGGCGTTTCCTCTTTCTTTTTAGCCGTTTCCGTTTACCAAAAAAACTTTTGAAAGTTAATTTAGTTCAGGCGTTTCCTCTTTCTTTTTAGCCGTTTCCGTTTACCAAAAAAACTTTTAAAAGTTAATTTAGTTCAGGCGTTTCCTCTTTCTTTTTAGCCGTTTCCACTTTACCAAAAAAACTTTTAAAAGTTAATTTAGTTGAGTGTTTCCTTTTTCTTTTAGCCGTTTCCGTTTACCAAAAAACCTTTCAAGAGTTAATTTAGTTGAGGTGTTTCCTCTTTCTTTTGTACTAGCAGGGGCGTACGAGAGCTTTAGTGTAGAGGGGACACCTTATTTTGTTGTGTGCACACCCCTAGATGATTTTGTGCCAGGCCCTCGTAAAAACCCATATTCTTACAAAATTACTGATAAATTTTTTATCTATATTAAAGAACCGTATATCTTTCATTCTTTGGCTTTGCTTGGCTTAGAACAGAACATATGCTTGTTGAATATATATCAGTAGAGCAAAGGAAATGAGATTTTGTTAAAAACTCAAAAATTAAAATCCCTATATCGTAGATCTTTAATATTCTTAAACTATGAAATCTATGAATTATAATAAAGCCTAAGTTTGAAATAAGGTTTACGCCATCAGGTTTCAAATATGTAGGGATTAGGAAATATGAGTTTGTGGCAAAAATTTAGTTCCTTTCTTGAAAAATCTTTCCTCCCTTCAAAAATAATTAATCTCCTCCCAGATATTAAACACCATCAGGTTTCAAAGAAATATTTTTCAGAGACTGCTGCATCTTTACCACTTTTTTGCTGGAGACCACATTATTTTTTATTTGTTATCTTCGGAAACCTTTCTCAATCAGACAAACCGGTTCCTAGATTCCAACTCTTCAATAAATTACGGGGATTCCTGGGGAAGACGGGAAAATGTATCAAACCGTCAAAAAAGTTCAAAATAAGTTAAATTTTGAAGAAAAAAAAACAATTTAAAAATGAATCTCTAAAAGATTATAGATATCCACTAATAACTATTAGATATACTAGTACTACAATTTCATTTAATGTTTGAAATTTTAAAAAAAAGCATCTGCAAATAGTGTATATGCAAAGATATCTATTTCTACTTTTATAGGTTGGATTTAACATTTCTTTTTCGCAATATATGGCTTTTTCATTTTTCTTCGCAATAGAGGGGGAATGAGAGGGAGGGGGGGGGCAGAGTAATTTGTATTATTCTGCACTATTTTTATCAATTCGGTAAATTGAAGCAGTATTTAAAATACAGTGCAGAGGCAACACAAAGGATCTTCTGAGCCAGTGGCTCCTTTAAATCTATTTTACAGGCTGGATTTTAAAAATGTTTCCCTGTGGCGCTACTTTATCAGTTTTACTCTATAATTATTTAATATTTTCTCCCAGTGATCAAAATAAAAAGTGGTTATTATTATAACTTTACTTTACCAAATTCCAGTGTGAATACGAATTTTGCGCAATTTTCAATTATTATCCCTACCCTCCCTACCCTCAGATTTCAGCCTTCAGGAGAAGGAATGAATTAAACTATTCTATACTATCCTTGGCATCTATATATGTAAAAAGTTGTAATCTCTGTTTGTCTGATCATAACTCAGGAACCCCTGGACCGATTTGCCTCAAATTTTGATTGTTGAACTCGGGAGACCCACGGGAATGTTCTTAGTTTTGATATTCTAAGTTGAGTAGGTCGGCTTTAATAGCGAAAACTTAGTTTCCCGGTAAAATCGTTCAAGTGCGGGTAAACGGCGGAGTAACTTAAAGTAACCTGTGCACTGTGCACTGTACACTGTGCAGTTCTGGGTTCCCAAGCTAGTAGGAATATATAGGAATTTTGACACTATATAATATGCACAACATATAACAGTTAACATATTAATGTATTCCCTAATTTCTTTGTAAGAGAACTCTGTCGTGTTTATTTCTTTAAGAAGCCATTAGTTTCAAATTCTTCCAAGAGAAGAAACTAAAATATTAAAGTACCCTGTCACAGTTCACAGCTAAAAACTTTTTTATTAAATTATCTCTTTTTCTTTCGTGTTTATAAACTTTTAATAAAATAATTGCAATACAAAATTTAAACTTATCCATTATAAAACTCGTTCAATTGGATTAAACAAAATTTGTTAAAAAATTGCATTTATGATAAGATTTCAGGACTAAAATGAGCCGAATGAAAAAAATCTAATCCCATTAAAAGCGTAGAGGAATTGTGCAGTTTAAATACCCTCATTTTACTTGATAAGCTGATTTTCAAGTATCTGGTAAAATTATTTCCTTTATATCATAAAATGCACGTCATAAGATCTCGTCTTCTTATTCCACAGTTATTTGTGTCCCACTATATAGATCGACTGTATCAAGGTTATAACGCAAGGAAAGTTATTTCAGTGGTGTACGCATCTTTTGTTCTGCAGTATATATATAGTGTCTCTAAGCGGTAATGTAAACACAAGACCAGAGGCGCAACTAGGACTTTTGCTAGGTGAGGGCAATATATTATTTTGTTAGGGTTTGAGGGGGGGTAAAGGGGGTGTTTCCCNCGCCCAGAGAGAACTGGTTTCAATATGTATGCAGAGTTTACGCAACCGCAATTAACTTTCCTTGCATTATAACCTTGAACTGTATGAATGTAAAAATTTGCATAAAAAGTAAAAACTTCAACTTTAATAGAAACCGTCCCTCAAGATCCAAAACTGAGGAACACAACAAAATTTGTTTAAGCCAGTTAGAAGACAGTTTTTAAATTCTCTTTACATCGACTAGTAGTGCCGGTTGATCCACAATTTTGTTATAGCCAATCCGTAACAATCTTCGGCGAACCCCCTTTAAGTGTTGTTTTAATTATCTAAATTTCTTTAGAAATAGAGTGAATACAAAAGGAGGACAAAAGACTTGAATATAAAATAAAATGCAATATGCATAATATGCAGCTCATAAGATATACTCAGCTGCTGCATTCAACAAAATATATACATTATTACTTACAAGCTTGAGGCATGTATTTTTGATATAAAAATATTTTGTTGTTATTAATGTAAAGATTTAATTTAATTGAAAAATGAGTTAACAGAATATCCCGGGGCTTTCCGTCGTCTTCGCCGTCGTCCGTGACTATTCGTCCGAGCCCACCAAGGGACAACAGTCGTCCCCGAAGCAAAAGATTCAAGAAATTCCTCATCTCTCTCCCCTGTATCTCTTCTCTGGTCGTCTCCTCTCCAACCCTGATCCTCTTCCTTCCAACCCTGTTCATGTTTCTGATCCTTAAATCCATGTTTTTCAATCTCAGTTTTCTGCTTGGAGAGAACTATCAGGGTGTGGAGAGATTTCAATGCCTGAGCCAGCTCAAGCTTGCGTTTTATCAAGGAGAGTTTTCTGCTCCCTATCCCACTCAACTCAATCCTTCTTTCATCATCCCTGGTTTAATAATTAAGAGTTGAAGAAAAATGTAAATGTAAAATTATTAGTTTTACTCTGTAGATGATTGTATGCATTATAGTTTTAACGACCTCATTAAAAGTTTCTATTCAAAACTTTTTAACCAGATGAAACTTTTTGAAGCAGATGCCAATTTCAAGTTGTATAAACGTTTAGTTTTAACAAGATAACTTTATTGTGCTTCAACTCTCAATTCTCTCCTGACAGAGTTCTCTAGTTTAAAAGAATCGATGTTGTTCTCCGTGTTCTCATCGAATAGCTCGTCGTAGTAGTCCTCAAACTCCTCGAGGTCGAACTCCTGCTTGCTGGTGAACCCGGAGAGTTTCTGTCCGGAACCTTGTTCTTGTTGAGAAGGTCTGGATCCCCGGGTTGGAAGGATTCTTATATCACTGCACGCTCGGAACATCTCCTGCAATAGAGATTTTGCCACAAACTCTAATTTTTAATCCCTATTTCTTTGCAACCTGACTGTATAAACCTTTGCTATTTCAAATTTAGATTATTTAATCTAACAGAATTCATAGTTTAAATTATCTAAGGTCTAGAGCATTGGGCTGCAAAGATATAAGAATTACAAAAGCAGAGTTTGCGGCAACGACTCAATTCCTTAAAAGGTTTGTTCTTTTTTTAAAAAAAAAGAACACATTCAAAGAATTAAAATATTAAAAAACCATTCCAAATATTAAATGTACATATACATATTTGCATATTTTTTTTTATTTCAGTGATGCATAACTTATTTACTCTTCAGTGTTTAGATAGACTTAGATATTCTCACCTGGTTTCCGCATCCCAGAGCTCCTGTTCCGTTCCTGCACACTCCCCAGTTATTCCCAGCTGTATAGGTCCATTGTAGGATACATTGGTCACAGGATACCCTGATATATTAGTAGGATATATTGATAATAGGATACCATGATATATTAGTAGGATATATTGATAATAGGATACCATAATATATTAGTAGGATATATTAATAATAGGATACCATGATATATTAGTAGGATATATTAATGATAGGATACAATGATATATTAGTAGGATATATTAATAATAGGATACCATGATATATTAGTAGGATATATTGATAATAGGATACTATGATATATTAGTAGGATATATTGATAATAGGATACCATGATATATTAGTATATAGGATATATTGATTACAGGATAGCCTGATATATTAGTATATAGGATATATTGATTACAGGATACCCTGATATATTAGTACATAGGATATATTGATTACAGGATACCCTGATATATTAGTATATAGGATATATTGATAAAAGGATACCCTGATATATTAATATATAGGATATATTGATTACAGGATGCCCTGATATATTAGTATATAGGATATATTGATTACAGGATGCCCTGATATATTAGTACATAGGATATATTGATTGCAGGATACCCTGATATATTAGTATATAGGATATATTGATAAAAGGATACCCTGATATATTAGTATATAGGATATATTGATTACAGGATACCCTGATATATTAGTATATAGGATATATTGATTACAGGATAGCCTGATATATTAGTATAAAGGATATATTGATAAAAGGATACCCTGATATATTAGTATATAGGATATATTGATTACAGGATACCCTGATATATTAGTATATAGGATATATTGATTACAGGATAACCTGATATATTAGTATACAGGATATATTGATTACAGGATACCCTGATATATTAGTTTATTGGATATATTGATTACAGGATACCCTGATATATTAGTATATATGATATATTGATTACAGGATACCCTGATATATTAAATGATATAAACAATGTTTTTAAGCTGGTAGGAAACCCTGTAACTGAAACTTGCTAGAACTTGTGGAAATTATAAGAAAAAAGATATTATTTAAAAGCTATTTTTGTTCAATATATTTTGCTGAATGATCGGAATTATATATTCTACTTGAATAAAATGTGAAATGTACTTTTCAAAGTACTCCAATTTTCCCGCAATTTTCCCTGGACACGTCAAACTAAAGTACATTTCACGTAAGATTGTAATCTCATATGATTTCATCACTCCTCTTATTGAAGAGCTATTGAGAAGGATTTCTGATATGTAACCGGATAAATTTGTATGTCTCATATTTGTGCTTAAAATCAAAACTAGAAGTATTAGGAGGTCACAAAGTCGTACCTTCTCCCTCTCTCTAGTTTACAGCGAGGACAACAATTTATAGAACGAAATTGAGTCTTAGCCACAAACTCAAATTTTCTAATCCCTATATCTTTGTAACCTGATGGTGTAAACCTTTGTTATTTTAAACTTAGATTATTAAAAGAAAAACCAGGTCTTGAAATGGTGCTATGCTTAAAAATCTCAAAAATTCAAGAGCTGAACTCGTCAGTTAAGTGAACATTCTAATAGTCACTTTCTGATCTGTCGAAATGGGAAACTTACAGATATTTCATTTCTCAGACCATCGACATGTTAGAAACTAATAGAAGTTAAAAAGAGTGAGGGGGGGACTTCAGGTTCAGTCCGTTAATTCAAAAGTTAACGGTCCCATCTATCTTAAAAAATAAAGTTTCCTAAACATTCAGGTTTTTAATCGTGTCTGATCTATTATTCTTGGTGTTTCAAACCATTTCAACAAAAATGTACTGTCTGACTTAAAACGTTATTTGCGTTATTTGGCGTTTAATGTTTTAATCCTTAAATTGTTAAAAACCGCGTTAAATTAGTTTATCCCAGATTAAAGGCTTCGGTTTAAGTGGGGAAGGGGGGAGGGGTAATATTTTATATTAAACTCTTCTCTCTGCCATATTTGAAGAATGTAGATTGTACATACCACATACTACATAGATATATCATGATAGTAAGACTAGACACAAGACAGTAGGGCTAGACACTAGACAGTAGAGCTAGACACTAGACAGTTTGGCTAGACACTAGACAGTAGGTCTAGACACTAGACACTAGAGCTAGAAAGTAGACGTAGGGCTAGACACTAGACAGTAGGACATGACACTAGACAGTAGAGCTAGACATTAGACAGTAGGGCTAGACACTAGACAGTAGAGCTAGACACTAAACAGTAGGGCTAGACACTAGAAAGTAGAGCTAGAGACTAGACAGTAGGGCTAGACACTAGACAGTAGGGCTAGACACTAGACAGTAGGGCTAGACACTAGACAGTAGGGCTAGACACTAAACAGTAGGGCTAGACACTCGACAGAAGAGCTAGACACTAGACAGTAGGGCTAGACACTAGACAGTAGGTCTAGACACTAGACAGTAGAGCTAGAAAGTAGACGTAGGGCTAGACACTAGACAGTAGGGCTAGACACTAGACAGTAGAGCTAGACACTAGACAGTAGGGCTAGACACTAGAAAGTAGGGCTAGACACTAGACAGTAGGGCTAGACACTAGACAGTAGAGATTTCAAAGTAATAAGAGCATAGGGATCTAAGTTAGGAATACAATATAGGGATTCAAAATAAGGATTGCAGGAAAGAAATATAAAAAAGGAGTGGAGAACAGGAATTCAAAATAAAGTTACAGAATATTGATTCAGAATAAGAATTACAAAATTGGGATTTTAAATAGGGATTCAAACTAAAGATTTGAAAATAAGGATCAAAGATAAGGATGAGAGAAAAGGGAATCAAAATTAGGGGGTCAAACAAACCATTGCAGGATGCAAAATAAGGATTACAAGATAGGGTCTGAATGTGAAAAGAGATTCAAACTAAGGATAAGGTTAACTTTATGAAACGGATCAGCAAAGGATTGAAGCGTAGGGATTCAGGGGTTGTAATTTTGGGATTTATTCAAAGATTACACAGATAAGACATGAAATGTAACAAACCCCTCTCTTATCCTATTTGTGTAATCAGTGGGAATATTTAAGTCAACTTCGTAACTAGTTAACTACTCTAGTTAGGATTTGGTTTGAAAACATGCAGGATTAAAATTTAAATATTTACAACTACTTTACAGGGAAGTTAATGTGGTTGAATTGAATTTTTTAGTTTCAAACAACTTTATCGTCTTTTTAGATGAAAATAAGCAAATGTTTTTACAATCCCAAATATCTTACTTAATTGTCCCAAGGGACAGTAAAGTAACTATACGCCCACGGGTTGGCAATGTTAGTGAAGAGACGGTACAAAATTTAAGAAATTAAAACTTTAGGAGAACTTACTTTTCCGGTAACCGGACATAAACAATCCGTAGTCCAGTAGAGTAATCATAGATGGGGTACTTTAACCTGAAACATTAGAAAAAATAATATTTTTTTTGTAAAATTGGAAACATTTAGGAGTTTGTTAAATGTAAGAAATCGCTGGTGTTTTAAGAGTGTTAAATTAAAATTCTGTGTCAGTTTGTATTATTATTTATTATTTAATAACTAAAAATAATATAAACTGGTTGCTGCTAGTACAATATGGCCGACGTGATAAACAAGGAGAAATTCAGCTGTTGTTCTAAGGCTAGTTTAAAAAGATCACCAAGAAAATAATACCCATCGACTCAAGATATTAAATTTTTTAAGATCAACTAAAAACTATAATGTCGAGAATTTGTCTAAAAAGTAAAAGGGCTATGTAACGTAGTTGAACTGAGTACGCAGTGTTGTAGACAAATTCTTTAGGATTCATTTGAGACATATAAAACTTTACGATGTATAATTACTGAGTTTGAGTGCATAGTCGAAGTTCAAAATCATGAATTTGGGCGGATACGTTTTCAGAATCGGTTTTTTTTAAATTATGAAATAACGACGACGAAACATAAAGTAAAAATTATACAGTAAACTAATTAGATGGTTAGGAACATATTTCTCCAAAGAACTTTGTCAATAAATCAAGGCTATAGAATCAATTATTTCGTTTTTATCATTATATTGAATTTCTTATTTTCTATGAATTTATTCGCAGATTTCTACAAATTCTTCAAATGTCGTCTTTTCAATAATAATTCCAGAAAATCTGCAGAAAATCTTTGTGAATAATGAGAAACTAGAATAATGAGAAAATAGAAACTAATAATTAAACAAGATTACTTATTTTCGATGATAAGATTAATTTTTATTTTCTCAACCTGTTCCTAAACAACTATAATTAGTTTACTGTAGAATTTTATTTACATTCTTTGGAGTCGTTATTTAATAATTAAAAAAAAAAAATTCTGAAAACCCAAACGTACGATTTTTAACGTCGACTTTGCGCTCAAACTCAGAATTTACAGATCTTTTAAAAGTTTAATAGGTCTCAAATGAATCCTAAAGAATTTGTCCACAACATTGCATACTCAGCTTAACTACTTTACATAGCCGGTCTGTCCCTTTAAATCAGCTGAAAAATGTATAAAATGTCCTTACCCGCCCTTCTTCCCAGAGGGAAGCTTCATCCTAGAGAAGAAATAAATTTTATTATTTTTACAAAGTTGTTTTTTTTGCTTCTTTCGTATTTTAAAAGTTTCCTTTATTATTAACTTGATCAAAATTTCTTTTAAAAAGTTTATTGGATAAAAACAAACAAACAAACAAACAAACAAACAACCAAACAAACAAAACCCAAACAAGTAAAGGATTAGATTCAATCTGAAGAGCTCGAAGTTTATTATTCTCTCCAAAAGCTGCAGTACGTATTAAATCAAGTTTTTTTTGTATTCTTGTTTATATTTTTGTTTTTACCTGTCAAAGCAAGATTGTTCTGGATCCTCCCAAATATCATTGTTAGGACACAGTTTAAACTCAAAATATCTAAACCAGTCAAGGATTAAAGGGACTTTAATCGTAACTTCAAGGATTAAAGGGATTGTTAGATTAGATTTCAATGTTCATTATTTTGAAAACAGATTATTTTCAGTTGAGGTTTCTCCTTGCCAAATTGTGTCTTGCGTATTTCTATTGCAAAAAAACATATAGGACTTTTTAGAAATAAACCATTTAAACTTTAAAAAACGACAATATCTTCCACATTATTGACCATATAAATGTTTCAATGGTACTATTGTGAATCGTGCACTGTCATCTTTGCATGAAGGGTCACTTGAAATTACGCTTACAGTCCCTTTAATAACTGCAATTTTCTTCAAAAAACTTGTGAAAGCATTCATTCCCAAAGTCCTTTGTTGTCGTATTAGTGGGAAAACTATAGCTAGTGCTAAATGTTTATCATTTCTTCAAAAAACAAAATAAGAAAAAATCTAAAAAACATTTTACATATTTTATATTTTTACCCTTGATGGTTAGCAGTTATATCGATGACGACGGGAATTATAGAACCCTGAAATAATAGAAATTAATCTGTAGTATAAGCATTGTGTATACGTACATTTACACCGTACGGTGTGGGCACTTTTTTTACAGTTGCCGTTGTGTCTGTACATTGTACACTAAAGTGTACATATTTAAGGAAATTTGACTAACATAAAGCATTGGTTTGCATATGTAAATCTCTATTATTTTTGTTGTTTTATTTTTAACTCTAAATATTCCTTTAAAAACAATATTTAAGGTTATACTTATATGTAGTGACCTGTCTATATGTTTTAGTAATAATTCCAGTAGCAAATAAACCGCCTGGAGCTTCATTTTCCCTAAATATATTATATTTATAAAATTTACTATAGATATGGATTCACATAATCATCGAAACAAAGTGAATCTATCAATTAACAGCTTCTCTCCTTGCTTGCTCGTAAACTTGTAATTCGAAATCTATCAATTAACAGCTTAAACTTGTAATTCGAAAAAAGCTTGTAAACAATCTAAACTTGAATAAAGAAGTTGTCTTCATTGCAGGCCCGTAGCCAGGATTTGACCAGGGGGGGGGGAGGGGATGAGTTGAGAGAGTACACAAAAACTCCGTCACACTTTTAATGAGTAACGCACAAATAGATTATAATTTGGTTTGGAAATCAATTGTTACTCGGGCTATATAATTTATAACTAGATTTTAGAAACTTATGAAAACAATTTCTTTTATATGGGACTAGGGGGGGGGGGGGAAATTCGTCATTGCACCCCTCTTTCAGAAGAAAGAGGGGTGCACCTGCACCCCCCTGGCTACGGGCCTGCTTCATTGTATTGATAGAAATGCCGACCACTGTATGCAGTCTTACTCTATGTTCTCTTCAAAAAAAGTGCAGTGCTCTATTTAATCGATTTATGAACTTTTTTCACTCTATGTACCCCTCTGTGGTAGACATGTACTATTAATTTGTATAAAATGTATTGTAAAAATGAGTATAGAATTGGAGGAAAAATGCAATAGATTCTAATAATAAGAAAATATATTGAATGAGTTAGTTGTATGAAAGGGAATTGAAATGACAGTCCAATATCTTTCAAAGCAAACTTAATTTATGTTATAAAACAATAGAATAAAGTTCTTTGTGTATACTCTTCCTAATAGAAATATACATTGCAGGGGGGTTCAGAAAAAGTTTTTACCCCACGGATAAATGTATTTTGAATTTCATTGAGTTAAAATCGTTCTTTGTTCTGGTACATGTCGTCAATTAGAACTGTTTCTTGTAAAAACATTAATTAAATCATCTTTCATAAAAAAAATTGAAAAAAATAAAACTCATTCAGTAATTAACGAGTTAAAATTTCATAGCTTATAGTGAAGTTAATTTTTAAATTTTTCAAAAATTGTTATTTTGGGTTCTGCCATTTTAAAAAAATTGTAATTTTTTTAAATTCTGTCATTTTAAAAAATTTTATCAAAGAAAACTTTCGCGACTAGTAACAGATGGATTTGAGCATTTTATTGAAGAAAGTGCCGCATATGTTTAGCAGTTCATCAAATACGTACTCCTACTCAAGCAAACATAGATCACTACTTCTATAAATAAATTTAGCTTGTCTGTTTGTTTGTATTCAATAAACGTCAAAACGGCTGAACCGATTGGGCCCAAATTTTTTTTGGGACATCACGTGACCACAGAGAAGGTTTATGAATGATAAAAATTTAAAAAAAAATGTATTTTAAAGGTTTTTGATTTTGTAAAAAAAAATTAAATTCTTAAAAATCCGCGAATTTTTTTTTAAATCCGCAAAATTTTTTTCTTCTTTGTTTTAAAACAAAAAGAACATGTTCACAATTTAAATAGAAGATGGGCGCGAAGCGCCCTAAAAGCCTAGAAAGAAGGGCGCGAAGCGCCTTGAATTTCTAGTTATGTATGTAAATGATGGAAGCTTGGAAAACTTTGTTTACTTAAATTGCTTTGGTCAAATTAATAATTAATAATTAAACTTAGAGAACCAACTAATTTAAACTCGTACTTTCCCCCCTTTCAAGGCTTTAATCGATTTATATTTTTATTAAAATAATTCAAAAAATACTCCCCCCCCCAGAATTTGAGATATATAATATATCATAAAGTAAAATTATACTCTGTATAGCTAGGTTTTAGCAAAATAATTCTCGAAATAAAGATATCGACCAAGACTATTTTGGAAACGATTTAATTGAACGATTTTAACATTCGTTACGAAAAAAATATTTTGGTTAAAATAAAAGGAATTGAATCTTTGATCAATTGATTGTTAGCGCCTATATTGACATCGATAGCTAGTGAAATCGCGCCCTGTGCAGTGGCGTTGATAAGTCACGGGATTGTAGCCGTGTGGACATTGATCAATTGTCTGTATTGACACCGATAGCTAGGCTTGTGTCCTTGTGTGACATTGAATCACTGAAACCCTGTGTTGATATATAACCAGGTTGGATCGTCACCATCATTTGGGATCAATATATGTCAATATATATATATATATAGCTTGTTAATAGCTATCCTTGTGTCCCTTTGTGACATTTAGAGCCTGGGATTCTGTCCTGGTAGAACACTGTATTAGTAGACGGATTTTGATAGCTACGCTTGTGTCCCTTTGTGGCATTTAGAGCCTGGGACTCAGTCCTAGTTAAGTTTGATAGCGGATAGATTGTACCTGGATAGATACGTTTCGAGAACTTGTTATGGAGTAGGTGTTTACTACAAGACGACGTGCATTAATGTTTTATTTGGTAAATACTTGAAAACCTTAAAGTGTAAGTTAATAGTTCGATGAGTCAAATAATTAAGTTTATCAGATAACCCCCCAGCACACAGCGTATTATTATTACATGCTTCTGGAGTCAGTATATTCGGATTATATTCTAAACATGAATTCTTTTCTCAATGTTTCCTTATTTTCTGAGTTATGAATAGTAAAATAATTTATCATGCGAATCTGCTCTGAATATTCAAGTTTTCCATCCGAATAAACAGAATAAATAAACATCCATCCGACCATCTTTATTCTTTTTTATTCTGTCTCAACCCCTTTCTCTCTACCACAAGTTATAGAATTAGAGCTGAGGTTAGGATTCAGCCTAGATACTAAAGAGGCCGCCTAGATACTAAAGAATTTGAGCCGCCTCTCAAATTTGACATGGTTGGTTCAACTTGAAATTGTATTCAGTGTTTCGAGATTTGAGCTGGCGCTCAGTTGGAACCGGTTTTTGGCGGTTCAGCGATGCGGTTTAAATAGTTTAAATTCTCTGTATATACAAACCCAACACGAACTAAGCAGAATTTGCGTCGACGGTTTATTGGATAGGATTAATAGAAGGAGTTGAATCAGAATTGGCTCAGCTTACCCATGAGCTGGAAACTTGTTGCAACTCCTGAATCCCTCCCATATCTCTACCTTCCCTCTCATTTATCTCTTCTTCCCATAATCCTTAAAACCCTGTGAAGTTTAATGAATATGCTTCAAAATACATTTTACTGCTTTTTTATGAGATTATAGCGAAACTGCTGCTATAATTTGATAGAGGGAGAGAAGAAATATTTTCTTAAATTTAAAATATTTTCATTTGGCTAAATATTTACATCCCGCCGGGCTCTCCGGCGTTCATTATCAAATTTGAAATTAAAGTGTAAGAAAGTATTGACTATTTTCTAAAGCATTAAATTTGATGGCGGTTCGAATTCTTAGGGCCGGGACTGTTGTAACTTCTCTTTTTAAGGTTTCTACTCACAAAATTCTTGGTTTGGGTGTACGTAATACGTATACACCTTGGAGCATATTTTCGAGGCTATTTTAAGGATTAAAACATTAAAACCCTGTATATTCATCAGCTCGCGTTATATTAAAGATTCCACCGCGGCATTATCTCGTTCTAAACCCATTCAAAACTACAAATAATTTTAAATTGTAAAAATTGCATCGTTAAAAGTTTTGCAAAGTTTTGGTAAACGATGTATTGAGTATAGATAGAAAGGTGTTGAGGTACATAATAATGATGTAAACGAGAAAACTTCATATCTTTATAAGAATTCTTAATCCAAACCACTTTTACACTTTAGTCGAGTTATCACATCTTTTTCATCACTCCTCCAATTTTTTTATTTATCAAGCTACAAAAAGGGGGGACGTAGTACGAGAATTCCCCCCCCCCCCTCCACCCTGTTAAAAACTTTAAACCTTTATTTTAAATATATTTTATGTTTGGTCAGCANCATTTTTTATGCGGGGATAAGAGGGTCCAAAAGTCGGAAACCAAAATGTCTTTTTCGAAAAATTACTAAATTTAATTGCAACTAAATTATATTAAAGTTAAACAATAGATTTGAAAATTTCAACATATTTTTCCAAATTTATAATTCTTAAAATTGGTCTAAACTTATAAAAGTAATGCACAGAATATCAAGCCTTTTTAAAAATATAAAGATATTCAAATAATAAATTTTAAAAGTAAGAAGAAGGTTGATTTAAAGTGCTCAGACAGGCAAATTGTTAGTTTTATGGAAAAAATATTCTTTTGCAACAAACTGTAATTCTTTTATCTAATTTTTCCTTGAACCTGTAAAACTAATTCAATTTTTCATGTTATGAAGTTTAATACCTCTAGCCACTGCCTAGACAGGTCATTTTGTTTCGGACCTTTCACAACGGTAACCTTGCAACTTCTATGGAGATCAATAAGAAAGAAAGAAAGATCTTGAAAAGTGTTAAATTGGAAAAATTTCATTATTTGTCTTTGCAGCTTACTGATCCGCAATTAACTTAGTTAGAAACCAGCCTTAATCGGAATTAATCAAATTTTAGTAAGGAAAATAGGAACATCTCTTTCATCCTTGATCTGCAATGGTACCATTGTGAATCGGACATGCCACTTGTTTTTAAGAGAAATTTAATTCCGGTTCATTTAAAGTACCGGGCCCACTTTATATCAGCTAGCGAAAGCTGTACAGTACAAATACTATAATATCAGGCAAAGCGGGACAGTCCTACGATTAGATCCCTTCGAGTGAAATTTGTGCGAGAGGATCACATGAAATGTCGCCAGCAGTCCCTTTAAGACGACTGTACGTAAAACCAACTTGAACTATAGAATGATTTATGAATACCGACCTAAATCAAAACCTGTAAACTCTCTGTAGTATTAAAATTACATGAATCCGAGCGTGATGAAAGTAATTTCGCTCCCGAAAACTCACCTCCGGAAACAAGAATGCAGGTTTGAAATTTTAAATAAAGCTAGAACCTTTCCTCATTTTAAATATTTCATTATTCCAAAAAATTTTAATCCAAATATGTCACGCTAAAATAACATTTTTAAATTGTTTAAAACAGGCTGAATTCAACATTGTTTGATATTCTGCATATTTTTGCATAAAAATCGTGAACGCTAATATTTGTTTAACGTGTAAAGAATTTCCTGAGCAAGTTGTGACGGCCCAATGCAAAACAATGCCTGAAAACTGCCGCTTTCATGCCTCGGCCTGATCCGTCCAATAACTTTTTATCCATTCCCTGTCAATCCTGGGATATTTTCCAAACATTCAAATCTATAATTGACCTTAAACTATACCCTCCCTCTAACTACAGGGGAATATATATATCACGCAACCTCTTATTTTTAAATAGTTTTTATTTCTTTAGTTATTTTAGTTATTTGGGGGGGGGGGGGGCAAAATTTGAACTGTAAATTCAAAACATTTGGCTTCTTGGATATCAGGCATAGTATAAGATACTTTAAAGGTACACATTCAGTCCAAATACCTTGCAAGTACTTTTTTATATCTCAATCAAGCAAAACTAGCAGAAAAAACATGTTTCTACATTTTATTATATTGTTATGCTAGTATTTAAACTAGAGATAGTAAAACACATTTTTGAAAATGAAAAACTCAATTTAAACTTAAATTCTATGAGATTAAAAAAAGGACAAGGTCCAGAAAATAATTTTAAATATTTATGATTAAGCTCTACGTTCATTTACATGTGTGATAGCTCTGAAATCTGGGGGGGGGAGTGCACAGTTCCCTGCCCCCCCCCTGCATACGCCCTTGAATTATTCACTGTGATCCAAAATGTGCATCGTGCATGCTCTCAGTATTTTGCCAATTACTTCGTTTAAAGTGAAGCTAGAAAGAAGATTGATGTTGATTTAAAATCTACTTTTCTAGGGCTAATAATTGGTGCAATGGAGTTATAAAGTAAACTAAAGGCTAAGGCGTTTAGTCGACCCTGTCTTTACAATTTTCATAGCTGGGTTTCTGTGAATTATTTACCTTCACATTTCAAAACTACAGCAAATCAAAATAGTAAGGAATCTTGTTTTTTCTAAACCATGAAATTTCAGTTGAAAATATCAGTTTTAAAAATTATATCTAATTCACACCTAATGACAACGCTTTAAATCTTTCCATAGAAAGAAAAGATAATATATTTTAAATGAAGTTGTCTCTATGTCGAATCAGTGACGACATTGAGCTCTGTGATGTTGATAATATATTACAGTGTTGGAGGAAGAATAGTTTAATGTCGTCATTAAACTAAATATTTTTCTTTTGTATTCATTGCTGGAAGATTAAGTGGAGAAAGTATCCGGCTTAGTTATTGCATTTAAAAAGTTTGCCAGGATATTAAAAGTATATTTATATATATATATATATATATATATATATATATATATATATATATATATATGATAGACGAGAATTCCAGGGCGCTTCGCGTAGAAGAACATTTCAACAAGTAGGGATAATTTTTTAATCTTTAAATTGATATTTTTAGTTTTCACGATGTGAATCAAACCCGGAGTAAAAACTGAATACAATCTTCAATCTACAATACAGAATTCCTGGACGAAGGAATTCTATTTTCTCTGCAGATATTTTAAGACATTCTTCAGTTATATAATCTTAACTTTATACCACAGTGAGTCCCAAGAAGCACGAAATCAAATTATGACAAAGAGACTGTTTACAGATTACACAGATATGACCAGAGATTGCTGTAGTTTGCTAAACTCAGGGCAAGTAATCTCATTCCTAGTTTCGTGCGCGGCAAACCGCGCAGTGCAGGAGACTCTTGGTCAAAAGTGCGCTTTAGCATTAATAAAAGACGACATTTCTTTTAATTCTTGTTTGTGTAATCTGATAAATCTGATGAATCCGATATATATGCCGAAAGACTCTCCTGAGCTGCATCAAATTTTAACAATTTTTTCCAGAATGACTTTGTGAGATCAAATAATATTTAATCTTAAATATTGTATAAAATAACAAATATTATTAAGTAACCTTGTCTAATTTTAAAGAATCCAATTTAATCCTACCATAAAAACAGTTACTACTCTCATATATTATCCTGCTATACTGATCCTTTTCCATTCTACCTGTACCTACCTGATCCTGTATATAACCCTGCCAGATAAAATCTAATCCTACCGGATTCTATCCTACCTCTACACATCCTATCTAATCCTACCTAATCCTATATATAACCCTACCAGATAATATCTAATCCTACCTAATCCTATATATAACCCTACCAGATAATATCTAATCCTACCGGATTGTATCTTACCTCTCCTATCTAATCCTACCTGATCTTATATAACTCTATAATCCTACCTGATCTTATATAACTCTATAATCCTACCTGATCCCATATAACTCTATAATCCTACCTGATCTTATAAAACTATATAATCCTACCTAATCCTATAGAACTCTATAATCCTACCTGATCTTATAAAATTCTATAATCCTACCTGATCCTATAGAACTCTATAATCCTACCTGATCTTATAAAACTCTATAATCCTACCTGATCCTATAGAACTCTATAATCCTACCTAATCTTATATAACTCTATAATCCTACCTGATCCTATAGAACTCAATAATCCTACCTGATCCTATAGAACTCTATAATCCTACCTGATCTTATAAAACTCTATAATCCTACCTGATCCTATAGAACTCAATAATCCTACCTGATCCTATAAACCTCTATAATCCTACCTGATCTTATAAAACTCTATAATCCTACCTGATCCTATAGACATCTATAATCCTACCTGATCCTATAAAACTCTACCTTATCCTTTCTAATCCTACCTGATCTTAATTATCTGAAGTGTTCCTATCTGGTCCTAGTCCTAAATCCTAATCATGTTTCATCCTACCTGAGCTGAAAACTTTAGAATGGGATATCCTTAATCCCGATCGGTTAATTAATCTGGAGATTAATAACAAGAGGAGAACAAGCATTATATAATCTGGAGATTAAGAAAAAGAGGAGATAAAGCATTAATCTCGATATCCACCATTCTAAAGTTTTCAGCTCTGATTATATATTCAATCCAACCTGACTCTATATCCAAACCAACCTGATCCTGTATCCAATCCAACCTTATCCTATTTCTAATCCAACGTGATTTATATCCAATCCAACCTGACCCTAAATCCAATCCTGATCCTATATCCAATCCAAACTGGCCCTAAATCCAATCCTAATCCTTTATCCAATCCAACCTGATCCTGTATTCAATCTAACCTGATCCTATATCTAATCCAACCTAATTTATATCCAATCTAACCTGACCCTAAATCCAACCTGATCCTATATCCAATCCAACCTGATCCTATATCTAATCCAACCTGACCCTATATTCAATCCAACCTGATCCTATATCCAATCCAACCTGATTCTATATCCAATCCAAGCTGATCATATATTTTATCCAACCTGAACCTATATACAATCTAACTTGATCCTATATCCAATTCAACCTGATCCTATCCTATGCTTGATCTCCTCCTTTTCTTAATCTCCAGATTAAATAAGGCTTGTTCTCCTCTTTTTATTAATTAACCGATCAGGATTAAGTTCTCAGCTCTGATCCTATATCCAATCCAGCCTGATCCTATATCCAATCCAATCCAACCTGATCTTAAATCCAACCCAACCCAACCTGACTCTATATATATAATCCAATCGGATCCTATATTTAATCCAACCTGATCCTATCTAAGGTATATCCTACGTAATCCTACCTGGGAAATTGATCCCACGGATCTCCACAAATTCCACATTTCCCTTGATTATGATCGTACTGAACTCCAAATCCACCACAATACAGGGCATTGTCGTCTTCATTCTAAAAAACTAATGTTAGAATTCATGTAGGGCTTTGTAATAATTTTTTTTTATGAGAAAGGAATTCAGTCGTTGATGCCACAAACTCTAATTTTCCACTCCGTATATCTTTGCAACCAAATGTTGTAGGCCTTGGATATTTTAAACTATGAATTCTGTTTGAAAAAATATCTAAGGTTTACATCCATCCATTTACAAATATATCGGTATAAGAAACTTTGAGTTTGTGGCAATAACTCAATTCCTTTCGAACATAAGATATAGAAGATTTTTGACGTCACTCTTTAGTCCTCAAGGTTCATCTTGACCCTTTAGATACCTACCTGAAGGGTCAACTGGGATATTTTGTTCTGGTTTTGTAAAATTAAAATGTAATTAAATGTAATAAAATGTAATTAAATGTAATTAAATGTAATTAAATGTAATTAAATGTAATTAAATGAAATTAAAGGTAATGAAATGTAATTAAATGAAATTAAATGTAATTAAATGTCGAAAAAAAAACTTTAAAGAATGAAATGTTAGAGTTAGAGTATAGGGTCAGGAGGGGATTAGCCTCTCTAAATACCAAACAAATCAAAATTGGGAAATATCGACAAACAAACAAACACGAAAAACAAACAATGGAATAAATGAATTTCTGTCAGAGCAAGGAGATAAAGATACAAGTTGGAATAGAAACTAATTTAGTATAAATTTCTACCTATTTTTGGTAAACTATAAGATTCATCACATAAGTATTAAATATCCACCAATTATTCTGAAGAATATTATCCTTTAAAAGCCCTCCGTGCTTCAAATGTATACTATACTTACATAAGTTAATGCAATTTAGATGTATAGGGTTGCAAAACCAAGGATTGTATATATAAAGGATATATGTTTCAACCAAGGATTGTATATACCAAGTATGTATGTTAAAACACAGAATAGACAGTGCATGTCCATGTAGTATGCTGTCCATAAAAAGCTCTGGAATAGTTGCCGACTTTTAGACACAAGCTATGATTTTAATTAGTCAAATGAACATGAGAGACATTAACTGTGCAGTTGCAAACAGACCACTTAGTTAATGATTTGAAAAGTTATTTGTAAACCTATTTGCTTTGTATAAAACATATTTACAGATATTATTATTCACATCCTGATGCCAATTCCGCCGGGTAGAAAAAGATAGCAAAAATGTAGTAAAAACACAAGAACACTAATAATAAAGAGTAATATTTCATTTACTTCGTGAAACACAGGTTTGTTTTTTGATGTTCATGTAATATATAAATTTCTAATACAAAAATTTATAATAATAAAATAGAACAGCAGTAGGAGTTCAACTGTATACAAACATTTTTAATGCGAAGGGGTCAAGAAGTCAGAAACTATAAAAAATATCCGACCCTAGCCAATAATAATTGTCTTTACTGCTTTGATTTGATTTTGGTGAAATGAACTTTTAACCTTCTATCCTTGGTTTATACTATCCTTGTTGCAACCTACAGCTAGGACTAAACCTAACATTATTAGAGTTGGGAATTTCAATATGAGGGCCAATATTCTTGCTTGATTGGCATGCATTCTCATTAGTATTAAAGGGACCAAGGTTGAATTTAAAGAATTTGAGTCGCGGTTTAAATTTAAGCCGCGGCTTAATTATATTTGGTTTCACTTAAAATGTATCAAATGTTTCTAGATTTAAGCCGGTGCTCAATTTAAACCGGGTTTTGGCGGATTTAAGCCGCGACTTAAATTCTTTAAATTCGGCCTCTGTAGAAATAATTTCATGTCAGTTTTCTAATTCACAACAGCACCCACAAAAGTGTTGTCTGACCAAGAACTAAAAACTTTCACGCTTCTCCATTATTGTTGGAATAAAGGCTTAAAGGGTACCGTTGGGAATCAGGAGTGGTTCTTTTTAAATACAACTTTGAAATTGCAATAGCAGTCACTTTAAAAAAGAGGATAAAACATAATAGGTTTCCCCTGAATATATTTCTAATCTAAAAGTACGGATAAGTTTCATGCTAAAGGGTTAAAGCTGGTTGTGATAATTCTCTAAAAATTGCAAAAAATAACATAACACTTAATATAATCATCAATACTATCACTGTAGTTTAAAATGTTTGATCTAATAAGAATAGAACTAAGGATGAGAAATAGGATTGCTTACTTCTTGTTGTGGCGTATTAAGACAGAACATAAGATGATTATTTGTAAACAATGTTAGTAAGAAACAGAGATAGAGAGATTAAAAAAAAACCCAAAAAATTGACAGGTCAAAACAGGGGCAAACTGATAAAAATATTAGAAAACTCCGAAATTTTAAGGTTTCAATCTGATAATGCGACGCCGTCTGTATCTTTGTATGCATACATTGTAGCAGACTAGCAGTGCAGTGTAGCACTTCATTTTCTTTATTGGTGAACATTAAAGTTGTCTAGAATGCTTGGAACTGAGTTTTTGTGTAGTATTTGAATATTGCGGAAATTAATCCGCTTTTTTCAAGATTTGCAACTTAGATAGAATTTTGAATTTAAAAGGCAAGAAGCTGACTAGATTTAAGTAACATTATATAGTTATATAAACATTTATCACATTTACTGATCAAATGCAAAAGAAATCCCACACAAAAAATCAGCGAAAATATCTATGCAATTATGTTCCAGAATTTTTAAAAATCTATTAACAACAACAACAACAACAACAAAAACCGCCTAAAAATGTGAATGAAATTTTGCACTAAATCGAAAGAAATTGAATTTGAAAAATACACATATATAGCATGAGACTTATTTCTAGGCAGCTAGAGCAAGCATTGTACAGTAAACAATAAACATGATAGACTTTATATGGAAAATCGGCAAAGTACACCAAATCATCTATTTCCTTCCAGTGGAGATCAATACCTGTTCTATCGTTATTAAAGGGACTGTAAGCGTATTCAAGTGTCCTTCCATGCAAATATGACAATGCCTGATTCACAACTGTACCTTGACACATTTAACTATTCATCGAGTAGGGAGATCTTTCTGTTTATACATATTGAAACCCACTTGAATTTCTCTAAAACGCGACTGTAAATTTTTAATTTCTGTCGCTTTTTGATAGTAACATTTGATATTTCATAAATGTAACAACTTCCAAACAAAGTGTTTATTCTTTAAAAGCATTTCAGTAGATTAATAGACATATCCGACATCCTTCAGCATTTTAAGGTTTAAAGAGAACCGTTGTGACTCGGGGATACTCCTCTTCAAATTAGAAACTACGCTCACAGTCCCTTTAAACATTATATCATGTTTTTTAAATTGCACTGTACCTTTGGTGTAGGAAAGCCAACTCTCCAGGCAGAAGCTCTAGAGGGAGGTTCAAGCATTCTCCCGTGCTCAACACTTAACCCTGATAATACAACCAGGATGAATATGTGGAGAATAATCATGGATCCAGCTTCTCCGACCCTTCCCTCTGTATTTTTATCAACACAAATCTGAACTCCCTGAGTCAAGGTTTATTCAAAAATGCCTCTTCTCACAGTAATTTTCTTTTTTAACATTATCACGTTGATAAAAGATCCGACCTTGATCTAGGTTGTGTTACTCTGGACACAAACCTTTATATAACTAGGAATACAAACATGTGGTTTAGTTTGATGGTATACACAGGTTCCATGTTTATTGAATGGTATACACAGGTTCCATGTTTATTGAATGACCTCTCACACTGAATCTGTCTAGTTAGTCGGATTAACACTAAATCACTAAGCGTTACGAACTTACGCTACGCACGCAACATCTTGAAGATTAGAGAAACGCGCGTCAGGTGGAAAACTGTGTGCACACACAACACAATGTATATTGTAGGTAAACCATAGTTTCGTAGCTTCCGGAATCCAAGAAACTAGGCTTTCAGGGCGCTTCGTGTCCTTTTTATTTCAATTATTTTTGTATGTACATTGTAAAAACAAAAAGTTTGCGGACTTTATAAAAAATTGTGGATTTTAAATATATTTAAAAAAATTGAATTTTTAAAATTTTGATCATCCATAAACATTTCTGGGGGTGTGAGGTCCCACACAAAATTTGGGCCCAAACGGTTCAGCCGTTTGGACGTTTATTGGATACAGACAAACAAGCAAAGGGGCTGAGGGGCTGAGATTACATAGTAAATTGGATAAGAGATTGATTTGTAGCTGATTTAAAAATTGTGCAGGACAAATTTTTTGCAGATTACTAAATCTTTAGCCGCCCCGGCCCAATTTGAGTAACGTCATTGATTTTTGAGTAGTAACAAATGGCAAAGAGTGTATCAAAAAAGAGTGTACGTCCTTTTCAAAAGGTCTTCCTTCTTAATTCTTTTTATGCTTAAAATTGACGGAAATATAAAATATTAAAAAAAACTTCAGTATTTCTTAATATCTGAACAAATTTCTCAATATCTCCGTCCAAGGTGCAAAAATGTTGAGATTGTATTTTGGAATATCAGAATTTTTTTATCTTGACTTTTTTCACTTAGGTACAACTGAAATTGTATTAACGATATAATGCTGCGTGGAACAAAGACAATACGAAAATAGTCAATTCCCATGTTTATTGGAACACCCAGAGGAAGATGAAAATGATTCTACTCATTTCTGGGGACCACTGTATATGGATTATATTACAGAACGTAAAAAGGATTAAAAAGATAAAAGTTCTGACGGGAATGAATGGAGTTTAAGGATGAATGAATGATTGAATAGAATTCACTTTTCCAATATAAATTTTCCTTCCCGGCCCTCGGCTCCAACCTTCAATGAAGGATTGTGTGGAAATGCCTGTGAATGTCGTATCCGCATAATTTATTAAATTATGCGGAAATAAATTGAATAAAATTAAATTGCTTTCTGAAAGAGATCAGAAAATATAACTTTCCCACCGCATCTCTCGCTTTCTATCAAAATTGTTAAATCGTTGATATAAACACGGGTTTAATGTTTGTAAGAAGGTTCATTGATGTTTTGAAAGCTTTATCTCTAAATATGACCATGGGAGAAACTAAAATGTGCTCTTTGCAAATACTTGTCTTTGGCGGACACTGGACAGAGCTGTGTATATAACCTACAAACCCAGCCAATTTTTCTTTTGCATTTATTTTTCTTAGATGAACACGTTTGATTTAATTCTCAATATGAAATTACTGATAATTGGTTGAGTTGCTGTGATCAAATATTTTGTACAATTTTATAAATCTAATATTTAATTAATAAACCTAATATTTGAATAGACTACTAAAAACGAAAATGAAGAGACGTCTTTGATCTTCGAATACTATATGGGAACAAAATTGGTCAGGTCTTTTAACCATTCAAAAACTTCCAACACGATATTTGCTGAGGTATTTTGATCGGAAAACAAGTATCAAAAATAATAAATGTCTCAAATAAAGATTAATTGACAAGTTACAAGGATTACGATATTTTAAAGGAGTTTTTTTGTATTTCCCCACTTACACAATACATTTTAGAATACAATGCAAATTCGAAAATTTTTAATGTTTTAGCATTGCTTTTTATGTCTAACGTGCAGTGTTAAAAGGGTGAAAACTTTAGGAGGGGGGGGGGGGGGGTAAAACCATACCTTAAATTCGTTCAGGGTTGAAAATTTTGTCTCTCTTTATGTTTAAATGAAATCACATAAATTGTTCGAATTTCAAAGAAAAGAAATTTAGAAATTCATTTAATTTTGCCAACATGAAAACGCTACAAAACCTGTGAATGGTGCCAATTGAATCTGTTACTATACAGTATAGTTTTCTAAAAAGTGCATTTTTCAAGGCAACTGTAAATAACAATAATGGAATTACTTTATTTCAAAATTGTTTACGTAAAAAATCACCAAACTTTATACCAATATCACTTAAAATTAAAACATTCTTTTCGTTTCTTAAAATCTTAGGAAAGTTAGGGCCTGAGTTCAGATTTTTACAAATTCGTACCGTTTCATTATGTTTTACGTGTAAATATATGTTTTGAGTGCAATATGCGGTTCAATTCGTTACAGTTGAGGTTTAATTTCAATCCAGTTTATCGTGATACCTTCTAGGAAAGCTGTAATATTATATTTCGTCTGCTAGAGATAATACTTGTTTTTTATTATGCTTTGATTGCATACTTACTTAGTAAAATGAGAAATTCACAGTACAATGGCTTTTTTCACTGTTTATTTTGTTGAAATGTTACAATATATCATGCAATGGTTTGCAGAATAATAAAACAATCTTTCACAGTTTACAAAAAATATACTCTGGCAGCATCCGTAGTTCAGCCTGTGCTCGTACAGGGCCATGATGAGGGTCAAATGCATCTGGAGCAGGAGGAAGATCAGGATCATTATAAGCTTCTAACTGTCTTTCAATAACAGAGATTCTCAGCCCTGTAGCCTGGTAATTCCAATAAGCAATACACATCTTTGATCATCTTCTATATCTAAGAGAAGGATTGGTGGATGCTCTGTATCCCCCACATCATGAACCAGGTGCTTCTGTTCAGGATTTATATCTACAGCTTAATCTGGTTCTACTGTCTCTTCTAGTTCTATTTCTGGACTGGGAGATCTGGGGACAGATTTCTCAGAGGCTGATAAATCATCTTTTAATTCTGGCATCAGCTCACCAGCAACAGCTTCTACGTTTACTGTTGGTTTGTCTGCTGCTTCCTCTACAATCTTAGCTGCTTTCTATGCAATCCTAGCTGCTTCCTCTGCTATCTTAGATGTTTCCGGAGTCAATGATCTCTCTCGAGCTAGAGGACTAACAGAAGTGGTTCAAGGCTCAGGAGGATCATCCTCCTGCTCAGAATCCACTAGAAGGGGCTCAATCTCAGGATCTGAAGCTGGCATATAGGGTCTGTGAAGAGCTGCTCTACTAGCAGGACTAAGACTCTCCTTCCATGCTGCTGAGCATACCTTTGGTATCTCACTATCCGGAAACCTCCAGAGAGGACAGAGTGGAATCTGATATATTTTGATCTGAAGTTGGACTGGCTGGTACGGTCAATAAAGGACAGGCCCCAGAAACCAACGGAGACAAATTCACTCGGAGAGTCGGAGGATTCTGATCCTGCATACTCGTGAATGATGATGGGTGAAGAGACATTTGACATTTTTTCTGTGACACCCTGTGAAAATGAAAAAAATAAAAACTAACCTAAACCAATATGGCAAAAAATCAAAGCATTTTTTTCAAACTTTTCAAACAATGAAAAATACTAAGAGTTAAATGCAAAGTGTGCACACTGTGGAAGCCAAACTAAAAGGTTTATAGGCGTATGAGGCAACACTTTTGCATACACCTAAGCTATGGCACAGGATTCATTAACCTCAACTCAGACGGAGGGGTCCGGGAAAAACAAACAGCTTAAATACCTCCAACAATTATGTTAGGGAAAAACTTAACTAAATCCGCGAAAAATTATACAAAATTCCAAAATTGAACCAAATAAACTCTTTTACCTATACTTTAGTAAGAATAACGTTTTCTTGGATTATCTGGAGACAATTTATTCATTTTTGATATATTGGAAAAAAATTTCGCCCCAAAAGTTTGTCTTTTCTAAGACACCCTGTGCAATTGAAAATTGACCTAAATTATTAGGATATAAAACTTACATATTTTCCCTTCTCTAAAATTTACAAAAACATAAAGTTTAAAAGAGTATAATGAAAAAAACTATTTTCCCCAAAAATGCGTGAAAACGGTCCACGCTGTAAGTGCCAAAATAAATAAAGCAAGGAGAATTTTGCATACACTTAAACAATGGCAAAATCTGGATGTTTTTTTTTTTAAATATTTGACCAGGTTGCTAAGTAATATGAATGACTAGCTGAGGTCTTCAAAAAACCGATTTTTTCCTCCAGTTTTATTTATTTAGACACCCTGTGTCAAAATATGACAAAGCAAAAAGCAGCATTGGATTGCATTTGGTATATCAAACAGCCCTGTAGCTAAAAAATAATTACCCCTCCCCCAGGAGGGCATATAGTGCCGGGTAGGACTTTTATACAACTCTCGTTTTATAATTTGTAACTTTTGAATTTAGCAGTTTCTAGATAAATGTAATTTTGTACCCAGTTGCATTGCAAGGGAGCCCTAAGCAATGAGATATAATGTATAAAGAGAAGAAAGAAAAATGTTTTAAATCATATTTTCTTCCATTAGATAAAAAATACAGTTGTACAAGGTGTTCCAATAAACATCGGAATACAGTGACGATTTTGATTTCGTCTTTCTACTAGGAAAGCTGTAATGCGTAGATATTTCGTCTGCCAGAGATAATAATTTCCTTGTTTATGGTTTAATTGCATTCCTGTATACAAAGACAGTACAGTGGTTTATCTTGCAGAAATGTTACACAACATTATACAACGTTTTGCAGAATAAGAAAACAATCTTTAACCGTTTACATTTAATATACTCAAGCAGACGTAACTTTATTTTGACCATTCAAACTAGGTAATACAACACTAACTCTTAACGACGATTTCGAATTTGTTGCTCAATTCCCATGTTTATTAGGACACCCTGTATTATTTTGTTACTAAGGAAGTTTTAACCCTGTGATTATTATAATCTTAGGATACATAATTCAGACCTCTTAGTTGATGTACAGTGATCCAAAACTCATGAGCATTTTGTACTGGTTTCGACATTATTGCGTTTTTTTCTGTAGATTTTTCAGCAACAAAAAAACGACTTTTTCATTAAACAGTGCGTAATTTTCATAGTTCAGAAAGAGACTGAATAGACGGTAAAAAAAGATCAAACTTCAATAATATCTCATTTTCGTAATTGTTCAATAATATATGTACATTGTACACCCATAAGGTCCAAACTACACGGTTACCCATTAAGGATGAAACTTTAAAGACGCTTCTGCAGAATTTGTTTAGTATATACTAATATACAGGGTTACCCACAAAGGATGAGACAGTAAAGACGATTTAAAACTCTTGAGATATGACGATTCTAAGGTTAAATTCAGTCTTCTGTCTTAAACGAAGTCTTTTTCATGTCTTACGCATTGATTGGACAAAGAAAGCAGCAAGTAAGAAGTCATCAATATCAGGAAATATACGATGTAAATTCCGTACAGTCGTCTCCTGCAGTCTCATCTTTTGTGAGTAATCCTGTATATGTACAGTTGTCGACGTATAAATAAATACAATACAGACAACTTTTGATTTCAATTTTTTATATCTACCAAGCTTTAAAGCGGCGTGGATAAAAATAAACATGGAAACAAAGAGAAGCTCCCAATAAACAGCTTCTCTTAATATTTTCTTGTAAACTTTTAATTTGAAAAAAGCATGTCAGAAATTGAAACTTACATAAAAAGTTTTCTTCATTGTATTGATAGAAACGTCGACCACTGTAGCAGAAATCCTTTGTACACCCATCCAAGAGAAAGAAACAATTTTATTAAATCTGAACGTCTCTCGTCGATCTGTCAAGTTGAAACAGCTTGAAATAAAAACAAATTTAAATATCAACGTCAGTCTTACTAAATTCAAACCATGTTTTGCTTTAAGGACGGATATATTTTGTCTTGTCTGTCTGTTTTTATAAAGATATGGAAACAAAACAGGGGAATGGGTTGAATTCTAAAAATTTACCATATATAAAATAATAATTAATAACAAGTAATCCCGATTTATGTATATTTTATCTGTTAATTTGAAAACATGATGTCATGCAAGGTACTAATGCAAGAAAAGTTATTTCATAGGTGTTCACATTTTTTGTACAGCAGTGTACTGTCTTTAGGCGGAAAAGTAAACACAAGACAGATGTCACAGCCTGACATGGAATCCATTTTCACAATAATAATCTATGAAATATTCTGGTTGAAGGAAACTATTATGTGAATTTTCAAAATTATCAAAATTAAATGCTTTTAACCTCCTCGGATACTAAACGAACACTGATGCATCTATTCTTGTTTACAACGAGAACTGGTTTCAATATGTACGCAGAGTATACGCGACAGCAATTAACTTTCATTGCATTACAACCTTGATGTCATGTAAGGGATCGTATGGCGTAAACTGAAATATAGAAAGAAAACGCTAACATCCTCTGCACTTCGCAGTCCTACGGATCAAATCGCTTACTTTTGGATATCTGCAGGGATAGAAATAAAATCAAATATCAACACTTATGCCCCGAATAATGCTATTGGGATGTCGAGATTAGCGCTATTTCAAACTCAAGTTTTGACCTCCTAGGAAGTGTATAATCCATTAACAAAAAGATCACGATCTGTCCTGTTTCCTTATTTGAAGTCAGTCAATATCAAATCAAATCAAATCAAATCAAATCAAATCAAATCAAATCAAATCAAATCAAATCAGACTTATATAAGGATGAAAACAAATATGTTTATCGTCTTAAATTATCTACTAAAACAAGGCAAGCTTAAGTTTTCAGGATAAATCTTTCGAGATTGACAACTAATTTAGTAATAAAAACTATATTTTAATTTTTAATTTTTATTAAATCAATCAATTTTTAGACACTTTTCTTTACATATCTTATTTTAAAAATATGGATATCTGTCCATTCTCTAAAAATGATAATTGTGGATATCAAATATAAAGCAGGTAAACGCTATCTTTAATATATTGTGCATTCCAATTATGAGAAATATTCCAGGTTAAAAAAAAAGTATGAAGTATTGTTGTGTTTAAAATGTAAACAAAATTAAATTATCTAAATACTTGTAAAGGGGGGTAAGCGGTGCAGAGACGAAACTTAGATAATTTTTAGAATCAGGTTTTTACAAAAAAGAAGAAAATTTAGAAGTTAAATTTCCGTTATCGTGAGATTTGAAAACCTTGAAATCAGTTAGAACAAACTAATAAAAGTTAGTCACTGATTCCCAAAAATGAGTACACAAGACTATCAGCGGTTTCGTGAGATCTGATTTTATCTAATAATTTATCTTATTTGATATCCATGGCCCCCTGCACTGTAAGCATAGTTTGTATAAAATGCATTTTGATCTCGGTTGGATCAAATCTCCTAATTCCCAGGGGGTTGGAGCAGGAGGTGGAGCAGGAGCAGGGAGAACCCAACCTCTCCTCCTGACACTGGATACCGGAGTCAATACATTCACAAGAACCTGCAGAAAACAAATAATAAGAAAACTATTCCCTTAACTTTATATATTTACATATTTTCCAAAAAGTTTGTCAAGATTTTGAAAAAAAAAACCTGAAAAGAGACAAAAATACTTTTCAAAATTGATTTTTTAATTGTTTAATTTCCAAACTTAATAGCTTCAAGAATTAAAAAACCCCCCGATAATAGTAACTTAACTTGTATTCTTATATTTAATTACATTGATTTTTTCAACAAAAAAAATTATATTTATGAAACAGTCATGTTGGACATACTTATAGAAGAAAGTCTGTTGAGTAAAATATGCAGAAGTATTAACCTGGAAAGCATCCTGAGATACAGGTGCATCCACAAAGTTTTCTGCTGAGTCGAATATGTTTAGTTTCCATCGCTTCCACAGGATCCAACTCCTTTACACCACTCTCTTTCAGCAGACTTTTCCTAAAAATAAACTTTTAATAGAGATTTAATAATACCCTTTTTGAAAAAAGGGCCAGAGAGATAATTTTTCTCGGTGAAAAAAGTGATTGAAAAACAACAACATATTTTGGTGTCCTCTAACTATAGTAGTGTCCCTTATTTGACGCTAAACAGCATATTCGTGTCCCATTTCATACTGAGAAGTCCCATCCCCCACGGTTCACATATTAAAGTAGCATTACACTGAAAAGTTGAATATTCTGGAATTCCAAATTGAATAAATTGAAGATTAGAATTCAGTAAGTATACGTTCAATCTTTAATAAATAAGGATTGTAGTAGGGCAAGGAAAATTATTTGAATAATCCCCCCCCCTCCCTCCCCCTGAATAAGGTGAGAGATATCAATTATTTGAATAATCCCCCCCCTCCCCCTGAATAAGGTGAGAGATATCAATTATTTTAATGTTTACAGCGGGAAGCTAGATATTTGCTTGCTTCAGCTAGAAAAACAAAACATCAACAATTTATGCAAAGCTCTAATTCTAAACTGGAAAATTCTAAACCAAAAACAGGGCCAATTCTCTATTTCATAAAATGTCGTGAAAATATGTAAAGAACAGTGCAAAATGTGAGTCCAACATTCTTTTATGCGTACTACATTTCTTACTATAGTGTCTTGATTAAATGATAGGAAAATGTTGTTGTATTGCATTCCCGAAATTAAAATTTTTTCAAGAATTGAGAATAATAAAATCAAACTTGTAAAAAATCATTAAAATCTTCAAAAGATTAAGTTATGATATCTTTATGGCTGCTAAATTCTCAACTTTTGAAGACACAAAGAGAAACTGAAAGGTATTCGAGGACTTGTTTACCTTTTAATGTGTCATGATGGTTTTGTTTTTACGAATGTGTTCTTCAAGCTTTTTATTAACATTAACGTTTGAAACGTAAAAAATTGCGTAATAATCTTTGACAATAGGTTTCCCCGTAACGACAATAACGTTTAAAATATAGCTCAATCTATATTTATTACAAGCTGACGTTATTTCATGAACCGTTTAAATTCGTAACCACTTAAAAACAAATTCAGAAGAACCAATTGAAGTAAAACCTTTTTAAGGTTGCCGATTTTTAGGATTTAATTATTTGACAAGAATTTGTCTTGAAGTAGAGACGAACGCAAAACCTTTAAATCCTATGCTTAGCATCGCAAAGTTTCTTTTAATAAACACTAGCTTGGGAGCTTTTTCTGGAGATTTGAACAATCGAGTTAATCATCAAAATTTAAGGCAAATCGGTCAAGCGGTTCCGTCGGATATACAAATAAACAGACAAAGATTACTACTTTATATACAGAAAATATGAATAAACCTGGCTCTGGAGGAAAGAGGGAACAGTCCCCTAGTTCCACATTTTCCTTTACTAGGAGACGGTTGAGGAGGAACATCTGCAGGTTCAGGTTCAAGAGATTTACTCAGGGTGTTCCGTAGACCACTCCGAACCTTCCGGGTCCGAGCCTAAGCATAGCAAATTCTTATCCGAACACAGTTTTTACAAAAATATACCAAATGACTTCCACAGCTGTCAATTTAATAATGATATAAAAGCAAAATGCAGAATTTAAATATATAGAGAGGGAGGAGAGTTGGCAATTTTAAATCTATTTTCACTTTAGAGTCGGCAATTCTTTACATGATGATTTAGAATAAAAATTTATCAAGCCTTCTTGAAAAAACAAAAAAAAAGATTTTTATTTTTACCCACCACAAAACTTACCGATATATCCGTGCAACTTTTCCAGTTGCTCAAATTCTTCTTCTTGGCTCCAGGTTTAGGTTTAGAAGGTTCAAGTTCTGCTCCGGGTTTAGGTTTAGAAGGTTCAAGTTCTACTCCTAGTTTAGGTTTATAAGGTTTAAGTTCTGCTCTGGGTTTAGGTTTAGAAGATTCAAGTTCTGATCCGTCCTCAGGTAATCTCTTGAGTGTGAGTAAACCAGGCTTCTTAACAATACTCCTCCATACAACATCAGTTTCCACGGACGGAGATAATCTTGCAATTTTACTCGGCCTAAACAACATGGTTCACAGTTTAGATCCACTACCTCATGTTCAACTAACCGCCTTTTGACCAAAATTAACGACCTATGATTCACCGACAGCGGGGAGTTGAATTACTTAACGTCCCTAGGGACATTATCTAAATTAACCACCCACTCTGCGAAGTTTAAGGAAAATACATGCATTTTTATCTTACAAAACGATAAAATTTTGTATAACTAATTTTTGTTGAAGGGGGCGGGAGTCGAAGATATATTTTCTCCAAAAAATAATAATGCAAAGATTTTTATGTTCGGTCTTGTTTTAATTTCTCCCCCCCAATGAAAAATGACAACTAAGACTAAATTTCTCTATATTCCTTGCAAAAACACTAAGATGTCCAAGAATTAAAGAGGATGTATTTCTTAATTTAAATTTCTTGCATTTTATTATCTAAAATTGTCGTGCATGAGTTTAAATTGATCGCCACCCCCATAACGTTGACCACTTATCAGATAAACAATATTTGATTTTGTTAACCAAGTGACTAGGTATGTTTCTCCGAAGTATACGAACCTATCAATGCAATTATTCTCTTCAAGGTTAGATGTACAGTAAACAATCTTCGGGTCGGGTGCGTAACAAGATTTCTCCGGAAACTTTGGTTTAGAAAATAGTATCTCTGAATCAGACTTCAAAAAGTTTAAATCTTGAAGCTCAGGTTTGGTCTCCTCAAGGTCAGGTTTAAAGCAGGGAAGATCTTGACTGGGTTTAGAATTGTGCAACGTCTGAAATGTGCTAGGTATCTCCGTGTCTGGTTTGACACAGAGCCGATCCTTTACATCAAGTTTAAGGTTCTCCAGGTAGGATTTACTACAAGAAAAATCTTGCATTTCTGGTTTAGGTTTCTCTGAACACTTTAGATTAATGATCTCCTTCTCCTCTAGCTCCTCCTCCGGTAGATAAACAGTCTCGAATGTGTGATGAGAATACTCCATTCCTACAATCAAATATTCAATTTACTACTAATCAATCAACAATCATAATCATTAAATACACATTCCAGAAGAAATTAATTATCCAATTAATAGATCAACTAACCGAATCAATTAATGAAATCAGTCAATGAAATCAATTAATGGAATCAGTTATTGGAATCAATTAACGGAATCAATTAATGAAATCAATAAAATAAGCGCAGTTAATGGAATCAATTTATGAAATCAGTTAATAAAATCAGTTAATGAAATCAGTTAAAGGACTCAAAAAATGGAATTAATTAATGGAATCAGTTAACCGAATCAATAAATGGAATCAATTTATGATATCAGTTAATGATCAATTACTGGAATCAATTAATGGAATCAAATAATGAAATCAGTTAACGGAATAAATTAATGGAATCAATTAATGGAATCAGTCAATGAAATCAATTAATGGAATCAATTAATGGTATAAATTAATGGAATAAAGTAATCAAATTAATTAATGGAATCAGTTAATGAAATCACTTAATGAAATAAGTTATTGGAATCAATTAACGGAATCAATTAATGAAATCAATTTATTAAAGCAGTTAATAGAATCAGTTAATGGAATCAAATAATGGAATCAATTAATGAAATCAATTAATGAAATCAGTTAATGGAATCATTTAATGGAATTAATTAATGTAATCAATTAATGGAATCAATTTATGGAATCAATTAATGAAATCAATTAATGAAGTCAATTAATGAAATCAGTTAATGAAATCAGTTAATGGAATCAATTATGAAATCAATCAATGAAATCAGTTAACGAAATCAATTAATAAAGTCAATTAAAGAAATCAATTAACAAAATCAATTAAATTAACTTTACAGACCAATAAACCTACAGAAAATTTAATTACCAACCAAGCAAAAGAACAATGAAAAGACAAATTGCAAGAGTTGTGATGAGTTTAACTTACCGAGTGTGTTTCCTCCTTCTTTTGGAACTCCGAGCCAGCCCTGAATCCGGGAGAAGTAGTATACACCTACATCTCCAAACCGAACTTTCCTTAACGTTTCTCCAGGCTTAACCTTTAAACTTCTAGATCCTGTGATTTCTACACCCGGCTCATCCAAACTGGAAGATTGGATTAGATTGTAGGATTTTTTCAGAATAGATTTTTCCTCGGATTTGAACTCCAAATCCTGGAAAACAGGAGGAGAGTTGGTTTCTCCGGTATCTTTTAGTATTGCAATGGTTTCCTTATAATCGTTATCTGTGGATTGTGGTTTCTGTTTATCATACAAAAGACTAGATTCTAGAAGAACAGGGATTCTAGGATTGATTTCAGGAGAACTGTTTCTAAGTAGTGTAAGAGCTTCTCCTTTTCGTTCCACTGAGATTATTGGAGAAATTCCTACATCATTCTTTCCAGTCCATCCAGGACTTTCTTGTATCACTGGACTATATTCTTCATAATTCTTTAATCCATCAACTGCAGTTTTGTTTTCAGGTTTCTTCTCAACTGTGTTCTCATTTTCGTCCTCCACCTGCTCACTTTCCACATCTTCCTTCTTCTCCCCGTCATCCTCTTCAGAGTTCTGCGAAGGATCGTTTAACCTAGTATCTATCAAGACCAGGAGCTTCGGGGACTCAAACTGATCGATTTCCTTAGTTCCTTGACCGTACTTTAAAGGAGTTGAGGAGGACGGCAAATCTTCGGGCTTCCAACGCGGACTTATCACAGACTCACGGAGAACTAGAGATTTAATAAGGAAACTAGATTCGGGTTCAGGTTCAGGTTCGGATTCAGGTTCAACAAGAACAGGAACAGGGGTTATCACAGGATTGCTTAGCAAACAGTCTTCAAAGTATCTCCAACCACTCCAACTTCTCCTCTCCGCTCCCGTCCTTACAGGTTCAAATATAGGCGGGTTAAGACGACTAACATCACCGAAAGACAGGTTCTCCTAAATAAAATAATGTCAAAAAAATCTTCTGAGCAATATCATGTAAATATTGAATCCAGAAATTAACTCGTTTAAAATGTTAGATGTGTAAAAAATTAATTATAAATCCGGACTTCTCATTGGCTAATAATAGAATTTTATAGACCTTAGACTGATCGAATATCCGAACTATTACAAGATAGAAAGATTTATTAATGTCATTTATGAAAGGGGTGTGGGGTGGGTGTATCTATTTATGTCATTGTATTGGATATTATTAAGTGCAAAAAAGTTGTTGACGGGATTTTTGCTTTTTCTAGTTTGTTTAAATTAAAATGAAAGTTTTAAGAAAAATACTTTCATTTTGAACTAAAATTTTTATAGTTTATCCTTAAGTTTCAAATTATTGAACAAATGTCTCAGTATTTTAATTTTTATATCAATATTCATTTTTTCTTGTATTCAGAATCTACAACCTACCTACATACATAACTCGAGGAGTTCAGTGATTTAACTCATTTAAAATAAAATGGTATAATATATGTAAATATATATAACAATTTTCATACTGCCGTTTTACGACTTAAATGTTGAAAATAATAATGATCCTTCCCTGATCTGTAAAGAAAAAAAATGCCCCCACTCTCCTAGTCCAGCTTGATAAAATAAATGGATAATTGATAATCTACCTCTTGGAGCGAGCAGATCTGGGACAGTTCAATCTTCCCAGATTCCAGGAGTTCACTAGTTTCTCGATCTATATCTTCTAAACTATCTTCTATTGAATTCCCTAAAATTGATCCAATCATTTATGGGTTAAAACTTTAATGTATTGTAAATTTGTTCTTTGCTAAAAATTATACGAAAAAATTGGATAGAAGTAAATGAAAAATCCAAGACGTTATTTTTCTGTACTTAATCGTTCTTCTTAATGATGTAATATAAGTATAAATCGTTATAATTTTTTGCTACCAGAAATTATACATTTAAAGTTTTGATGCCAGTTAGTCTTCTTACTAATAATTTATAACTTCCATAAGGCTATAACTCTCCCCCTTTATCACGAAAAACATATTATTGTTAAGTAAAATCAATTAAAGATTGGTATAAATTCCTAAGAAGTTTCTCTTCTTTTTTCTTCTAATGGAAACGTTAGCACCAGAGCTATGATCAAGAAGACTGGATTCTATAAAACTAGGTTCCCTAGAGCTAACACTTAGCTCTTTATCGCCTTCTCTGATTTCAACTTCAGCTGTTTCTGTAGATCGATTCACGGGTTCCACGGATTGATAACTTGGTTCCTTAAATTGAATATTTGGTTCCACCAATAGTGTCTTGAGTTCCAAAGATTGAGAAGTATGTTCCTTGGATTGGAAATTGTCTTGGAGGGAGTTCACACTATCTGAAGATTTCTGGTCAGGTTCCAACGATCGTAACTCATCCCTAACAGGTTCCTTGATATTCAGGATAGATTCCACGGATTTAGAATCTTGAGAATGGATTGTGGATTCATACGAGATAAATGTGGTTAGCTTCGAATGAAGACTAGATTCTATGATTTGTTCAGGAGTTAAGGGTTTTAATCTATGGGTCAAAGACCCAGAACAGTGGTCGTCTTCAGTCTTAAAACATGGTTCAGGTACTTGGCAGTTCAGCTCCGTAATTTTAAAACAAGGGTCCGTTAAACCAGAACCTGGAGCGCTCGAGGTTAATTCTGAATCCTTGTTAGGATTGTGTTCTATCTGTATCCCGGGGCTAGGAGAACTTGGCTCCCGCTCTAAGGATTGATACACTGATTCTGGTCTTTGGTAACTAGTCTCACAGGATTCCTCCGGAAGTTCGTGAAAAGCTCGATCAGACGCAAAGTCCAGAATATTTTTCGGACTAACCTCGTACACTTTACCCAAGAAACGACCGTTCTCTGAAATTTTAGAAAAATATAAATCAGCGGAATAAATCCCCTTCATCTTAAAACCTAGTAGGGGGGGGGGGGTGTAATATCTATAAAAACAAAGGAAACTACTTGCAGGTGGGTCACAAACTAATAATAGGTAGGGGACCTAACAGAGGTAAAAAAATTATAATAGTTTTTGGTTTGAATATAATCTAAATATTGTTCACCTGAGGTCTCAATCTCTTTGCTGCTCCTGGATTGATGAATCCCTGATGAATCCTTCTCCTCCAATGAATCCATGTTGAATATTAATCTAATAAATCCAACAGTAACACGAGCAGTAGCGAGTGTTTCGCGCATCAACTCCACCAGGTTTACAAAATCCTTCTCCAGCAGAGCTCTCTCCCTGATATTGGAGTTAGTGAGCTGATAGATCTGGTGAACTACATCCTGGAGATCAACTTGAACCTGGTAGAATTCATCCAGTAAAGGGAGTCCGTCCATCCTGCATACCTTTATATCTGAAATATTCAACACTTTACACTAAATAATACATAAAAAATAACTAGAGGCGTATTTAAACAAATTCTTGAAAAACAAAACACAAAATTGTGGTTCGATTACATATTTACGTTTTTAAACCAAACACGAATAAGTAATTTTTTTTTGCAATTAGTAAATTAATGTAAACTATTTGTTTTCTCCTGGAGATGAAATCTAACGAAGAATATTTGATTAGTTAATACAGTGATACATAAATATTTAAGTGACCCTCCATGCAAAGATGACAATGCCCGATTCACAATGATACTCTTGAAACCGTTATCTGATCAATAATGGGAAAGATTTCGTCGTTTTTCTAGGTTTAAAAACGCTTAATTCTGATAATTCCCATATGTTTTTATGCAAGAGAAATGCACTTTGTGTAGAGAAACCACAATTGTAAATAATCAGATTTAAAAATTATAAAGATTGATATATTATTAATACTTGATCAGACAAACCTTTTGTTGTGAATCGGGCATTGCCATCTTACCATGGTTTAATTGTGTTATGACAATTGTAAATACATACACAACGTGATGCTTGAGCAATGAAACAATACATTGTGCTTTATGACTAACTAGGACTAGAACGAGATTTTAAACAAACTAAGATATTTAATATAATTTAAGTTTATACATCAAATCAAGGTTACGAGGCAAATAAAAAAAATCATAAAAATGAAGGTATCACACGAGTTATTTGCTTTTTTAATGGAATATTCGATTCACAAGGTGTTACTTCATATTTAATTATGAAATCTGAAGTGTGGGGGGGGGGGGGGAGATCATGTCACAGCATCTACAATACTATTTTTGTTAATATCAAAATAATTAGATCTTTTAGATTTGTATGATTGTATTCTTAAATCCAAGTCCGAAATCAAGAGAATTTTTACTCCTGGTGCGGTTTGAACCTAAACCAGATAGCTCCTGGTGAGGCTAGAACCTTGACCAGATAACTCCTGGTGCGGCTAGAACCTTGACCAGATAGCTCCTTGTGCGGCGGCTAGAACCAGGACCAGATAACTCCTTGAGACGGCGTGACCCTGGACCAGATAACTCTTGGTACGACCAGATAATGCCTGGTACGGCTGGGTCCTAAACCAGATAACTCCTGGTGCAGTTAGAACCTGGATCAGATAGCTCTTGCTGCAGTTAGAACCTGGACCAGATACTGACTGTGTTATTACTCCCAGCGGCGGCTAGAATCTGGTTTCTGTATGAAATAGAGGTAACCTGTCCACACTCTGGAACCTAGAGTAAAGATTTTAAGTATCTTGAATTCTTGCACTAACCTAGTTACCACGAACTAACCTAGTTACCACGAACTAACCAACTACCAGGAGATCATAAACTAACCTACTACCATAAGACCATGAACTAACCTACTACCATAAGACCATTAACTAACCTACTACCATAAGACCATGAACTAACCTACTGCCAGGAGACCATGAACTAACCTACTACCAGAAGACCATGAACTAACCTACTGCCAGGAGACCATGAACTAACCTACTACCTGGAGACCATGAACTAACCTACTACCTAGAGACCATGAACTAACCTACTGCCAGGAGACCATGAACTAACCTACCACCTGGAGACCATGAACTAACCTACTACCTAGAGACCATGAACTAACCTACTGCCAGGAGACCATGAACTTACCTACTACCAGGAGACCATGAACTAACCTACTACCTGGAGACCATGAACAAACCTACTGCCAGGAGACCATGAAATAACCTATACCTGGAGACCATGAACTAGCCTACTACCTGGAGACCATGAACTAACCTACTGCCAGGAGACCATGAACTAACCTACTGAAAGGACCATGAACTAACCTACTACCTACAGATCATGAACTAACCTTCAAGCTGGAGACCATGAACTAACCTACTACCAGGAGACCATGAACTAACCAACTAGCTGGAGACCACGAACTAACCTACTACCTGGAGACGATGGAGGAAAACAACGCAATGGGTACCAAATGACTATCCTAATACTAAGTATTTATTTTCCCAGTTAATAGTATACCTGGAGCTCTGTGATTAACCCCATTCTTCGAGAGGGTTGATGAATCCTAACAGTACCATCACTAGAGGAGGTTATATAGCTCCCATATCCACATACAACCGAGGTTACACGACCAGAATGTCCTTTTTAAAAATAAACAATTTAAAGTTGGATTGAGACCAAACGGACATCATGACTTTAAGATCAGTTTGTAATTTGTGATTTAAAAACAACCTTCCTCAGTTGTTAGTATATTTAGTTAAAATAAGACCTAAAACCAACCTGTTTTATATGTTTCCACCAGACTGAAGGAATCATGAGTAGTATCTATTAGGTGGAGATTTCCAGTACTAAACATGAAACAAATTGTTACACATTGAAACCCATCCCTGCTTCTAGACACTCTACCAAACCAAACCTATCTTCTCCCGACCCATCCCAGCTTCTCCCAACCCGTCCCAGCTTCTCCCGAGCCAACCCATACTCTCCTGAGCCAACCTCACTTTCTCCCGATCATCCCGACCCACCCGACAATCCCGACCACCTCCCTCTCCTAACATTTCTCAACTTTAAATAAATAATTTGTTTTTGGAAAATTTCCTTTGTCCACATCAAATGAAAATAACATTTATTTATTGGTTTAAAATTTGCAAACAATTGTTGCAACTTTTCTACCTTGTCATGGTTATAAGAGGATTTTTTTTTAAATAAAACTTTTTACATGAACTGGCTAGTGGCTATGGTGGCTTGATAAGAATCTAACCCCAATCTCTTCGGGAGAAACCAAACCGCCATCGAAGATCAACACACTAAGGTCAGGCCTAGTGATCGTTGGATCGCTTTTCTGCCTATATCTTCTTTTAGGGTCAAAATTTTGCCTGGTGTAAGAAAAGCAATTATATACAAAATTGTTTAACCTAAACATTCCACTTTTCTTTCATTATGCCAAATTTTAAACCTGACAGAAAATATAGGTAAATCAAACAAAAACGATTGTTCAATTTTTTTAAAAGATAAAAATATTGTAAAGCTTTATAAAACCAAATCTTAACTTTTCACAGTTTTAAAATCTTGAAAGTTTTATAAAAAGTTTTCATGAGAAAATGGATCTATAATCATAATGTAAAAATAATATAAAACCTGTCTCCGATATAAAGCATGTTGTCCAATAGATCCATACTAAGAGGGAAGGATGGACCAGGATGCTCCAAGGACGGATGAGAACGAGGTAGCTCAACCCTCATCATCTTCTTTCCAGCAACCCGGTCATATACAACCAGGGTAGAGTCCTCGGAGATGCTGAGGATACGTTCCGATGTTATTTTAACCTTGAGGACAGGTCTACTGTGACTCTTGTAGATTGAGAGTTGTTTGTTTTCCTCTCTAGCATCCAGTTGTACAACTTTATTAGCAAAGGTTCCAGCAACAATTCTAGAATAAATATAAATTCTAAATATTTTCTTTTCATGGTTTTTGAGTTTTCAGAAAATTAAACTTTTGTAAGATTTTTATTTTTGTGATTTTGATTAATTTCTTGAAATGATGTGTTCTGGAATTTCAGAAAGTGCAGAGTTTGGGCTTAAATGCATCTAAAAGGTGATAAATGAATATAAATTCAAGTACCTGTTTTCATGAATATAAATTCAAGTACCTGTTTTCATGAATATAAATTCAAGTACCTGTTTTCATGAATATAAATTCAAGTACCTGTTTTCATAGTACCTGTTTTCATGAATATAAATTCAAGTACCTGTTTTCATGAATATCCGTGGTTAAATGAATATAAATTCAAGTACCTGTTTTCATGAATATCCGTGGTTAAATGAATATAAATTCAAGTACCTGTTTTCATGAATATCCGTGGTTAAAATTGCTGTTTTTAATCTAACTCCAGCTCTGTTTTCCGTCAATCCACTTGCTGACATCTAAAAAAGAAAACTTCAACTTTTGTCGAATTTTAAAGTTTAAAATCTTGTACCCACCGTCCAAAACTTCATGGTGCTGTCCCAGTCTCCAGAAATCAATAAATCATCTTGACTGCAGAAACTCCAAACCCAACCTTTATGCGCATCAAAATATTTTGCCAAAGGTTTAAGCTCCATCCCCTCAGCGCTGGTCGGCCACAGGAGAATTGATCTATCCCGGGATCCTGGAAATAAAGAAAATTGTTTGAACTTAGGAACTGTCCTTGTAATTTCAAGTAACATCACATTTAACGTGTTGCATCCACGATTCACAATACCTTTTAAACATTTATCTGATCAATAATGTGAAGGATATCGTCGTTTTTCAGTCACATTTTTGATACCGTTGTGAATCGGACATGCCATACTTAAAATTTAAAAGTGACTTGAAATTATGTGTGAAGTTCGTTTAAGCTTCTAATAATGATTTACACCGCATCCCTACAAACCTTCTTATTTACATTTCTTAAAATTAAACAATGAAAGAAATAAGACTGAGACATGAAGTTAAAATCTAAATTTGCATTGGGTAAATTCCTTGCCTGATACAACTACGTTCTTCATGACATGGACCGCGTCCACGCCAGCGTAGTGGGACCTGGAGTTCGTCATCATTTTCATTCCATCAGCTCCAGATCCACCAATTACATCCGGTTCATCTCCACCCTTTCCATCAACTTCAGTCCCGGCACCCTTTCTCCAAATCTTGCTCTCTTCCTCACGATCTAAATTCAAAAATAGAAATACTTGCAACCATCATCATTCACATAATTAATTTATTTAAATAATAATTATCTTGGCAAATCAGCCTACAGTCAAAGTATCATGTCCTGTAGGCTATGTTACGTTGAGCTCCAGGGTATGTTTGGGTTAAAATTGATCATATCTAATTTTTTTTAGGATTTAGTGCGTATTCCAGATAAGTAAAGAGACCTAAAAATGCTTTAAAAGGCCTTTTTGAGTAGTACACACGTCTGTTAGAGAACAAAAGAAATGTTTCAAAAAACAAACAATTTTTATCTATTAAGTAATTCAAAAAAATAAACCAACACCCAAATAAAAATATTTTCAAGAAAAGGTATCTTTTACCCGCTATTTTTTAGAACACTAAATAAAACCTTACCTACACCGTATAGTATACAAAGATTATAAGGCTATTATTATTATTACAAATTTTTCCCCCGCAAGAATTAAATTGTATTATGCTCCTACTCCACCTACCTATACAAGCACTGGTCCAGCTAATAGGTTGTTGGGAAGGAAGGGCAGGATATTGACCAGGCCATCTCTTCTGTATTCGAATCCGCCAGGTCGAATCGTCCGCCGCTATACGCCTATTCAGGGAATAAATTTCAAATCTACTCGCTAGTACGTTTCAGTGTACATGGTACTGTACTGAATGAAGAGCATTTGGTCACTTTAATGCCAAAACCCTTACAGAGCCGGGGATGGGAGGAGCGAATGTTGAGACCCTTCTTAGAATTTTGATTGGAGAAAAAAGTGAATCATGTATTAGGTATATTTTTAACAATAAAGTGGCCCCGCAGGACAATTTCGTGAAGAAATTTGCTCTTAAAAATCAAGCCATAGAAGGGCCTAGAATGTTCCCATTTGGCTAAGGGGGAACGTCCCCCAAGTTTTCCAGGGGGGGGGGAGGGAGGAGGAGGCCTTATACTCTTCTCAACACAGCTAGATTGTTCAACCTTTTACCTGAAAATATCTGAGACCTGAGATAGAACCTCTGATATGAATTTAACCTCCAAATACTGTAAAATATGAAGAAGGAGTTCTACTGGAAGATCGGTTAGTCGGAGACTAACATCATCCACCTCGCATACATCCATACTTAGTTCTGGGACTTCAAGGAGACTAGTTTAAGGAACTTCCTTGCTTCCATTTATTCACTTCTGAAACCAATACGTTTAGTCCAAACATAATAAAAAGGGACTATAAACGTAATAATTTATTTTCAAGGGCGTATACAGGGGGGCAAGGAGGGATTGCCTCCCCTAGAACTAAGAGCTATCACACTTATCAAATCTTAAACTGAAGAGTGAAGACTGAAGAAGAGGACAAAAATAGTTTGCTGTTTATAAGTTTGAGGGGACCCCACCACAAAAGAATACATACTAATTCTTAATTCTGTATACGCTCTTGTTTAATTTCCTTAATTTCAGTTAAAAAATTATTTAAAAAGGTACGTGGGGTAAAACCACGTTGCATACTTTACCATAAAATATAAGCACATGGCGACAAGTTAAAAATACTACCGATTAAATACCATTATCATTTACCTCTCTTTTTAACCATTCGAAGGATGTGATTTCTTTCAAACACTAATTTGTGCATGCAAGCTAAATAAATTGACAACTAAATCATTTTTTAAAGTTTAATCCTTTTAAACTGATGACAGAATAATTGTGGCAATAACTGTATAAAATATTTACTTTAATTCAATAAATCTGGGCACATTTTGTCACTTTGTTTTTAAATACGATTATATGAGATGATTTTGTAGAAGAATTTCAGAATTCAAATAAAAAATTTCTGAACTCAACCAGACTTTTAAACTCTACAGCTGGTTCAGTACTCTCATACCTAATTCAAGAAACACAAGGCGCACACTGGGTTAAATATTGTACTAAGAGAAAAAAAGAAAAAAAAATTGCATGGTGAAATATATATATTTTTTTTTGTTGGTCCAACCTGATAATGCATCAGATTAAAAAAATTTGCTAACTAAGGCTGGTTGCAGGTTAAATTTTGGTTAGACGGATTCATAAATTCAAAATTAACACCTGATCACTGTGAAGACTGTGAACCCCAATTTTTAGAAACTATACCTCAGATTATCTTTAAAAGAACTATAGGGCATTTTACATCCCCCCCCCCCATCGTAAAAAAACAAATGCAATTAATTCATAAAACAGTAAAATAAATTTATAAAACAGCGCCATTTAACTCTCCTCAATTATGGACGTCTGGTTACACGTCCCCCCCCCCTCCTCTCCATTCCAAAAGCCAATTCTAATTGCCCATGAGTCATTTTTAACGAATTATTGATCAAATATTTTAGCAAATTCTGAAGTCTTATTTATTTACCAATTAATACCGCTGTGATATTCCGTATTCCTGGTCGGTCGAATGGTAGCGCTAAACTAAACTCCTGTATTTATATTACGCAGCGTAGAAAATGGCCGAAAGGTAAATCATCAGCATAGTACAATCTGATATTTCAAACCCTAATAACTTTTGTTGTACCATTTGACGCCCATGAATTCTTAGATAAAATAATAGATTTAATATGTTTCCATCATATTTTCTATTAGCTTACATCTGTTCCTTGATAATAAAGCCATACTTGTTATTGTTATTTTTTGACTGAATCATGATTTACCGCTAGTCTTGTATACATACCACATGTATGTATAAAAGTTGTTTCTATGAACCTACAAGTGATTCGTTATTAAGTACGAGTGCTATGAACAATTCTCTACAGAATTGTTCAATGTTAGGTTAAATTTTGCGTACAATTTGTATATTAAGAGCTGATTGTTAACACTTTTCGTCATGATGGATTTTAAATCCAGCTAGTGTTAAAAATATAGATTGCATAAATCTTTTGATGTGTTTCTAACTATTTTGCACCTATAAAGTGTTATTGCTAAAAAAAGTTTCTTGATTTCCATGTTGGGATTAATAGGTATCCTTTAAAAGATTACTTTGAATGTTCCAGATCTTTTTCTTAATTGTAAATCAGGGTCTGTCCTAGTGAACGATTTTTGGACCCCCGACCGTGCCCCCACCCCCCCCCCCTCTTATCAATTTTGTACATGACCATTTATTTTTCAGCAAATTTATTATTATTTATTTTTTTGTTATTTTGGGTTAGGTTAGGTTAAGACACTTTCTGGGCCGAGCGCTGCGGCTAGGATTTGGCTAGGGGGCCGAGCGCTGCGGCCACGGGTTAGGTTAAGTTAAGACACTTCCTGTCAGAACCATGTACAAAATTGATAGGAGGAGGGGGGAGGGGGCACGGGAGGGGTCCAAAAATCGTTCTCTAGGAATATACCGTAAATCGTAAATTCTTGGTCATGTCAAAGAAAGAAACTCACGGATTTCTATATTTCCGGCAAGTTGGCAAAAGACCGATATTTTTCATCCAAGAAAGTTATCAATAAAGAATTATAGGACCGGAGCACTTTTTATTAATAATATTAATAATTTAAATTATTTTCAGGGCCCAGAGCTACTTTTGTAATGTAGTTGAAAGGTATCCATGATAGGAAGAAGACGAAGTGTAGCTGAGTGTGGGAAGGGAGATACAAAACATCCTTATCATCCTTCTCATTTCTTAGCTTATAGATCAAACAGAAACAGTCAGTCCTGGGATGAAAGCTCGTCTTATGACGGAGATAGACCCGGCTCGGTAAATATTCATATAAAAACAAAATATTCTGATTAACATTCCCAGATTTTTATTCAAAATTAAGTTATGGTAGTCTCAATTCGCCCGAAAACCCAAAATAAATAAAAAATATTGTAGTTTTATATGTTTGACAAGTTTTTCATTTTTTTCTTAACTTTCAATACACAGTCGCCAAATAAAAAAAATTCAAAGACGACCTAAGAGTTGAAATAAAATATAATTTATTGCAGAGGTTGACAGTTATTCAGAGTCCATGTCACAGCCACGAGTACGAAGATGATCTTAGTATCGTCGACCTGGACTCTCCTGGATTCATTGACGAGACGAATCCAGTTTCTCCGTGTGAGGAACCCACTGGACCATTCCACTGTGAGGAATGTTTAAAGAATTTTCCAAGTCCCGGTAAACTTCGACAACACGAGTTGACACACTCAGGGGATACTCCGTTCGAGTGTTCAGTTCCAGGTTGGTCTAATTGTACGGTAAATTATAGAGGATATTCTGTCTTGTGTTTGTTATTCTTGTAACTTCCTTTATCTGTTTCTTTATCAATTTAAATTTTCAGCTTAGTCCGCTTCCACCCAATAATATGTTCAATAAGCAGTATATCCAACAGTGAATCCTGATATCCTGAATTCTCAAATTTATGAATCCTATTATCAGTGTATCTGTTTATCCATGAATCCATGTATCCATTTATCCAAGTATCCATGTATCCATTTACCATGTATCCATGAATCCATGTTTCTTTTTATCCATGTATCTATGTATCTATGTATCCATGTATCCAGGTTTTCGTATATCCGTTTATTCATTTATCCATTTATCCATGTATCCATGTATCCGTTTATCCATGTATCCATGTATCCACGTATCCATGTATCTATGTATCCAAGTATTCATGTATCCATGTATCTATGTATCCAGATATCCGTTTATCCATGTATTAGAGTATCCATTTATTCATTTATACATGTATCAGAGTATGTGTATACGTATCACGTGTATCAAGGGTTTATATAGTTACTCTTCCACAATCATTTGGTTAGAAATGGTTGCGCAATTGTGCATAGTACATAGTTTTAATGGTCTTATATTGTGCATAGTTCATAGTTTTAATGGTCTTATATTGTGCATAGTACATAGTTTTAATGGTCTTATATTGTGCATAGTTCATATTACTTAATTTGACTAGGGAAATTAACTACAATTGTGGATGAAAAGTATTGAAAGGGGTGGAAGACTTCTCTTGGTGTTTAATTTTTCATTGCCCCCCGCAACTACTACGCAAGTCTTAAAAATTTAAAATATATACCCCTGCCATGTTATTTTAATTTTTATTCTTTCTCCATGAATCGTGTTCTAAGATATGTATTTTTTTATTTCAAAATATAATATTACCTATTTTAGGTTGTGAGAAAAAATTTACTTCCAAGTTTAAGCTGAAGAGGCACATTCTTATTCATTCTCAGAACAAAACATTCTCTTGTGATACATGCAACAGAGCATTTCGTAGGAAAGATCATTTAAAAAATCACGAGAAAGTCCACGACCCCGGTAAAACTGTATATTCCTGTAACTATAGCAGATGTCCTAGAACATACAATTCAATCTCAAGCTTTAAAAAGCATCAGGCCATGCACTCGGCAGAAGAAGGACAGCTAGACTGCAAAATTTGCAAAACCATTTGGGACAATCAGGTTTGCTTTTGCTCTTTATCATACATTATTAATTTAAAATTTCCATGATCAAATGTAGGATAAACTGTTTAATATAGGTGTTGAGTATTTTCTCAAAGGCATTTTTCAAAGGGCGCTTTCCCAAGTGGCAACTTCCCAAATGTGCAGTTTACGAAGCGGCAACTTCCCAAATGTTAGGTTAGGCCTTCTGAGACCAGAGCCGCCACAGGCTGCAAAAGGGGAGGGGGCCGAGCGCTGCGACTAGGACATACTTAAAAAGTTACCACTTAAAAAAAAAAGTTTTTGAGAAAGTACCTAACATTTGATTATATTTAAAAATGTTAGAGGAACTAATGCATAATGTTTATGTTGAACTAATGAATAATGAATATATGTTAAGAATAAACTAATGAATAATGAATAAATGTTACGGATGAACTAATGATTTATGAATAATGAATATTTGTTAAGAATGAACTAATGAATAATGAATATATGTTACGGATGAACTAATGAATAATGAATATATGTTCAGAATGAACTAATGAATAATGAATATATGTTAATAATGAAGTAATGAATAATGAATATATGTTAAGGACGAACGAATATATAAATATTGTTACGTATGAACTAATGAATAATAAAATTGAATATATGTTAAGGACGAACTAATGAATAATGAATATATGTTTAGGATGAACTAATGATTTATTAATAATGAACGTATGTTAAGGACGAACTAATTAATAATGAATTTATGTTACGGATGAACTAATGAATAATGAATGTATGTTCAGGATGAATTAATAATTTATTAGTAATGAATATATGTTTAGGACGAACTAATTAATAATGAAGGATGTTCAGGGTGAAATAATTAATAATTAATATATGTTATGGATAAACTAATGAATAATAAATTTATGTTCAGGATGAATTAATGATTTATTAGTAATGAATATATGTTTAGGACGAACTAATAAATAATGAATATAAGTTTGATGAACTAATGAGTAATGCATTTATGTTCAGGATGAACTGATGAACCATCTAAAGATCCACACCGGATCACGAACAACCAAAGGATTATTGGATAAAAAGTTTGCATGTAATCAATGTGAGAGAAAGTTCTTTACGAGAAAGGATTTGAAGAGACACAGGTAAATGTCATTCAGAATTTTTATTTATTTTATTATTTTTGACAAAACGAAAATTCATTTTTTTTAGTGTTGTGCACACGGGGAACCGTGAGTTCAGTTGTCCTCATTGCTCTCAAAGGTTTGGAAGAAAGGATCATATGACAAGACACGCTAAGAAAACTCATCAGCAGTTTTATGATCCTGAACAGCTGAGACTCAGGACTCCAACCCCAACCAAGCTGGAGATTGCCCGGAGCTCGCGCAGTGAGCGATCAGTGTCTGATCCTGGACCTACTCCGCGCTCTAGGTTCAGCCCGGAGAAACTAGCCCCCGTCACAAGTCCGACCCATGTTGTTGTTGATTTTCAGAAACTTGGAACTGAAGATGAATCCGCCCCGTCTTCCACAATATCCTATTTAATGGACTCCGAGAAGAATTATATCCAGGAGGACCGGAAGCCTAGCTCTCTGTACTCAGCTACTGATATAGTTGGACAGGAGAATATACCCGGTTTAAACACGGACGGAGATCAATTATTTATCCTTCCTGACAAAATCAATGCACAAATGTCAGATAATTCATTTGAAACAATAAATCACTCTCAACTTCAGGGATATGATATTAAGCCCTCTCTTCGTATGATTGAAAGGAAGTACACGGATATGCCTCCCCTGATTCCAATAGAGACCGAACATCTAAAGAAACTGGAAACCTACTCCGAGGATTCAAACTCTGCTGAGAATGCTATGAAGGAACTCCTGGAGGAGAAGGATAATATTGATTTTGATTCCTTCATCAATGAAATAGGAGTAGATATCTTCCAGAAGAAACCAGCCAGAATCTCTTCAAATACGTATGCCGAGATTAAAGATGAACCGAGATCGTGTCCCGGTTCCCCCGATCCTGCAACCATTATGACATTCCCCCAAGTTGATCCTTTATCCGGGTTCTGCTCTAATCTGGAGGCGAAACCGGTTCCAAAACCTATATTTATAAGAACCCAGAGCCAGGATTCCCTGACTCGGACGAAGAACCCTGTTTTGCCTAGTATTCATTTCGAGGGAAGCCTAGTGGTTCCGGAACCTAAACAAGTTCGATATTCGTCTCAGGATCCGTTTACTCTGGAGTACGATGACGAATCTCAACAGTTAACGGAATTGAAAGGAAGTCTTTTCATGACAGATGAGGAAAATCAAGCTTATTTTCAACCTTGGAATTAGGATTTATATCCATGTAGGATTTATATTCTATAACCTACACCGGAGCAATTGTCTTTATCCTACTCGGAGCCTCGATATTCATCCTACTCATTTATACCTCAATCGTAGGTAGGATATTTACTCCACCCTGGAGCAGGATCTATAATCTAACCTGGAGCATAATCTATATCCCAACCTGGAGCAGGATTTACATCCCACCCTGGAGGAGAATCTATATCCCACCCTGGTAGCTAGGACCTATATCGAACCCTGGAGCAGGATTTATATCCTACCCATAGAACTAGGATTAATTCCTTTCCTGGATCACGATTTATTTCCTAACCTGGAGCTAGGATAGCGAAAGTTCTCTGGGCAAACGCCCCTCGTATTTTCAAAATACTTTAAACAATTATTTGCATAAAAGTAATCTAAAATTTTTCTAAAAATCGACCCTGCATATTATATATTCCCACCCTTCAAGGAACCTGTGAATATTAAGTTTGAAAGTTTAAAGTAAGCAGTATTATTAATATTTCTGTCTGGTCCATATCTATATATTTAGACCTACGGTAGAACGGGTGCAATAATTCAATACAGGTCTTTGTTCCACCAGAATTAATGTTTGATCAACCCCTGATATATTTTTATAAATTTTGTTTAATCCCTTAATATGCTCTTGAATCACAATTTGAATGTTTGCGATATATTTATATTTTGTAATTATCTTGTATCAACATATATTCCTCAGATTTAAGTTAAGTTTATCATATATTTTTTCAATGCATCAGCAGTGAACACTATTTTTCTATAAATGTGAAAATGTGAAAGTTAAAAACTATTGAATCCCGCTGAACTGCTCAATCCAACATCAACTCAAGACTGGAGTTTGAACTAAAGAGGAGCAGTGTGTGTGAATGAATCCTCGCATGATTTGAAAACTATTTTTGTATTCTTTAATATTGTGAGTTAAATTGCTGGTTAAGTCAAACTCCGGAGATATGTGAACCCTCTTTTCTCTGGACAATTATCCTAGTTTAATGCAATGTTAATCCGAACACGGATCGTGTATTCGTCCTGTAAATAAATGGATCCGGACCAAACTTATGAAAAGTGAACATTTGTCAAAATTGTTTGATTTCGTAGTTTTTAAATTTTGCAACGTGACGAAGATATAAGCCGTTCGTTAAACGGCACTTCAGATTTTTGGTTTATTAAGAACATGTAATCTATATTATAATTGATGTTTTGCTAATTCCAAGTTTGACCCGGATCCTAAGCACTGTTCGTATTCTAGGATAATTTCGAGTTCGATTTTCGATAAATCATATTCACCGGGGTTCGGATCTCCTTGGTTTGAATTTACTCAGTTTTTTCATATTCAAACTTTTTCACAAAAGTTTCCAAACCAAATATTTTGTCAGAATCTCTGGATGTACAAACCTGCCAGGTTTATGATCAAGGTTTGGTTGGTGTCTAGTATACCTGGTACCTGAGAGCAAATTTGTATTTAAAAGTTTGAATATTGGACAAATAATTAGACTGAGGTTGGATCATTATCATAAACTACTTGATTGTGATGAGTACACAGTAAGGATTAGAAACTATATATTTTTTTATCATTCATTACTAATTTGTACCAAGAGGTTAAATAAAGTTTTTAATTACTTTCAAATTTGTCATATCTTCCAAATACCAAATTTATTGCTGATTATATAGAGACTATCCTTGTGTATTGTATATATAGATTATAGAATAATACTGTTCAAAATAATATCTTAAACAAATATATATATTTCTAGAAAACCATTGCGATTATTTTGAACTAACTAAATCAGAAGCCGATATGTGGAAAAGAAAACCCCGAGCTAATTTTTTTTTGATTTATCCAAATTGGTGTAGAGTTAAAGTGCGCATTTATAATAATTTTTTGCTTATTTATTTTTTATTTTAAATAAAACTGTTACCAACATGATACCATAATTTAGCTAATTTTTACAATTAAATCATTGGCAGAAAGTAGTAATGAACACATTGGTAAAAATGTTTTTTTTTTTTCAAACTTAAATTTTACGATTTATAATTAGAGTTTAATATATCCAATTTTACCCATAAAAATATTCAAACATTATTATCAATGTATCGTTGCAAAGTAAACTATTTCAAAATGGGAACTCAACAAGAAATACAATCAACAAAAGTCAATTTATGGGGAAGGAAGCTCATCTACTGCAGTAGAACCTCTTTTACCCCGAGCTGGCCCTTTAGGACGACCTCTCCCTGGTTCTCGTCCACGACCCTTTGCTTTGACACCTGTTCGCCTCTCTCCTTCCTTCTAGAATAACTTCTCACTCCGGAAAACACATATTCCATCTTTTAGGACCCTTATTATTGCCCTTACGCCGCCATTAGCAATATTTCCAGAATCTAAAGAAGACTCAAAATTAAGAGTTTGTTAGGCATTTGAGTCTCCGATTTGCTGTGCAGCGCCGAGCCTCCGCTATGTAACTACATTTCATGTTAAAATTTAAACACTTTTTTATACGAGAAGGAACATATTAAGAAAACAAATTATAAAGTGAATTCAATTAGATTTGTTAAAATCCTTGATGCGATACCTTTTTTTGAAAAATTAATCATGTTCAGATGAATCTTGTAATGTATAACAATTGTTTAAAAGAATTATCGAAATTTAAAAAAATTAACAAAAAACATATTAAAGGTTATAGTAAAAAAATTGTATTGCATAGCGGAGGCTCGCAGCTGCATAGCAAATCTGTGGTGCTCATGGCGGCTGGGATTCCCTCCCTACATTGGGTCACATAATCCAAGAAAAGTTTGTGTTACACAATTAATAAGAAATAGAGTGTACTAAATCTACCTCAAGAGAAAAATAAACATATTTTAAAATAGATTTATTTGAAGATATAAGTACAAGTAGGAATACATAGAATTTGCGTATTAATGAATTAAAAATGCAGTCTAATGAAGTTCATATTTCAGTTTAGCGAATTGCCAGAAAAACTTACAATTCTACCGAATGAAGCAATGTTGAACTTCTTAGAAGCATTCCCATTCATAAGTGACGGCAGTGAAATAAAGCCCGGTGTAGTGGATGGGGACAAGGACTATGTCTAAAGTTTTAACCATTTCAACACAATGTTAGACATAAAAGCAATGTTAAAACAATAAAAAATTTTAGCTGACAAATATTAAATACGGATTTAGTTCTTAAACATATCAACCAAATCCTTTTAAAAGGTTTATTTAATATTGGGTTACCAGTTAGACGTTGTTTCCTCATTCTTACATAGCATAGATCTTCAGGCTGCTATAAAAAGTTGCTTCACTGTTTATCTTAAAAAAATAAATCCCGTACAGTCGACTCAGTCAGTTGGTAACCCTATTCTGTACTTGAAATTTGATACTCAAATTCAAAATTAGTGCAACTTCTGTGATATAATAAAGCAGAAACTAATAATGCAAAACCCAAAAGCAAAAGGTGCTAAGCTAACAAAACAAATAATGCCCCGTNGTCAATTAGTTAGCTCCATCAACTTGACAAAAAAGTTATTTCCTCTTGAATGTCGTCTTCCTTTCAAGTCATTAAACAATTAAAATCTACTCGAGACATAGATTATGTGATTAATGTGTTTTCCCAATCAAAATACATGAATAAATATCGGAAAATGTCATTAATGTCTAACATTGTGTTGAAATGGTTAAAAGTTTACTCCTCTCCACGCAGGAGTCCGCTCCATGCATCACACCGGTGTGAACATATTCCATTTCTTGAGAAATGTACAAGGAAATATTAAATTAAGGAATCCGCCAAGGAAATTTTTTAATTACAGTACACGGAAATGTATATTTCAGGTTTTTAATCGTCCAAGTTTAGTAACTAAGAATTATTTTGAGGGAATTTTTTTCTCATTTTTTTTGGATAGCATAAAAAAGGGACAAAAAAGCTTTAACACTTGAGCACTGTTTTAATTTATTCAACAAAGCATCGAAAATTGTGTCACATAAAAAATGTAAAAATTAATTCCCGTCTAGACTCGAAAGTTTTTTTTTGTTCATTATTCAACTAAATGGTTTAAGTTCACAACTTCAAATGATAAATTTAGAAATAAAATTTTTATCGACTGAAGAACCTTGTCAAAAATAAATTTGTAAATTTCATTTTTCTAACTTAGATTTTCAATCAATCAATAATCAGGAAAACAGCGTTGCCCAGCGCATTCTCGAAACACTTCATGGGATCCTGAAATTATATTTTTTGATAAAATCTTTTAGATTATCTTTAAAAATAATTCAGAATTTCAATTTTTTAACCCACTCCACCCCAAATTAATCTAAATTTGTGGTTATACCATTTGACCCATGACAAATGGGTAAAATCTTGTTTCAACATTTAGTAATTATATGTGTTGTATTATTAGTAAATTTTGAGTTATTATTATTTGTACCGTATTCACCGAATCCTCGGTCTCTAGGGTAGAGTCGGTTACCGGAGCTAAAGGTTTCTTCAAGCAACCAGCAGCACCAGGAGCTAAAGTTTTTTTGGGTTTCTTATCCTTGGAAACCTTCTTTTCTCCGGGTTTTATATCCTTAAGAACCTTCTTTTCTCCGGATTTCTTAGATTTAGGTTTCATGACTCTGTCAATATCGTCATGAGTGTAATTGTTCTCTTGCAAGAACTTAAGATATTTCCGTTTCATCGTCTCATCCTCCTCCTCAATGGGACTGGCAGAACGCTTATTTGCCTTTAAACAAGATAAAATTAGAAATACTAGAAAAGTGCAAATATTCATTTATCCTTGGTGTAAAAATTCAATCAAAATAACTACAAATATGGTAAATAGAACAACTATACGATACACATTGTACACTGTACTGTGACTGATTTATCTAAAATGTTTAATTTCAAGCTTATGAGTAATAAACCTTTATTTTTTTATTGTGTCAGAGGGGTATATAGTATATTATATATAGTTTATATAAACATTACAAAGTTTATATATATGTTTGTGCATTTGCAATATTTAAAAATATTTAATGTGTATCATAGGACCAATGTTTATCTTCTTTTTTTTATGTTAATTGAACTAAGCAATCATACAGACCTTCCTTCCACCCTTATCCTCTCTTCTGATTTTTTTGCCCAAATCCCTTTCATTTATCGTAGCTTTGATCCACAAACTGACATGCTTCCTAAAATACAAATATTAAAATGTTTACTAAAATACACGCGTTGATATACAATATACATCCTAAAATACAGAAGTGTCTTTGCTTCCTAAATTACAGAGGTTGCTATACTTCATAAAATAGTTTGTGAATTTGTTCAAACTACGCAGGCTAATTTCTTTCTTTAGTCTAATACTCTTCCTAAAAAATACATTTTTTTTCATACATTAACAGTTCAATGTCCTTTGTAATAAACAAACGTTAATAATTTTCCTTAACTATACACTTAAAAAGTTAAAATATATGAATTAAATGTAAAAGAAAAAGAAAAAAATAGGGGACTTTACTATGGTTGATCGATTAGCTTAACTGGATGACGGAAACATTTGTCCTACCTGGCGAATATCTTATAACCATCTCCGTTCCACTCATGGAGCAGGGTGAGAACAAGATTCATGTCACGATCTTTCTCTTTCAGTTTCTCTACCTCAGCATTCGTCTGACAGGTGTCGAAGCACACAAACTAAATAATTGACTAGATTATCAATTAGACAGTCAGTTAGTCAATCAATCAATGGTACAAAAAAAATTAATCAATTAAGTCAATTAACCTTTGATATATATATTATCAATCAATCTTTTTATCAACCAATTAGACAATCAATTAAACAATTAGACGACCAATCATTAAATCAATCAAATAGACATTCAATCAATCAACGAGCAATCAATCAAATAGACATTTAATCAACCAATGAGAAATCAATTAACCAATTGGACACTCAATTAATCAAAATCAAATTCATTTAATCAATCAATGAATAAAACTATACCAAACAATGATTCATTTGAGAAAAAAAAACTTTCGATATTTACGAAAATAAATATTACAAGAGTAATTGTATTTAACCTTGTATTCCAGAGTTTTGTGTTCAGGGTTAACAATCTCAACAACTGGACTGTTTGTTTTATCGGATCCAGGATAGTAATTACCCGATGCAGCCCTCGTCTGCAAAACCTAGAAGATTGGAAAATCCGCGAAAGAATACAAAACAACATGCTCCTTAAATAACCATTCCCAAAAATAGCTATGATAGCGACGAAAATTAATTGATATTATCAACATTTAAAAATAGTTTTGAAATAAATATTTTTGATGGTTTTTATTAAAACTTACATGGTTAGGTAAAGAATTGGATTTACTGACATGCTTACCGCAAACCACGTTCACCTAGTCATTAATATTCTAGTTAATAAATCACAACAAAATATGAATGGTAACATGTTATGGTAATATTGAAAAATTATTCTATGATCTTTTTCAAATTAACTACTATGCGATTCAAGGCCCCATGAATTTTCCCCTCCCACGCACATTAAAAAATTTAACAGAGATGAGTGATGAGTTCATATGTTATTAATGTCAAGAGTACTCCAAAGCCTGCGATTTAAAAGATTAGATTCGGGTCTTAATTTTTTAGACATAGGTTTAATTAAGGCTTCATTTATGACCCAACTAAAAAATCAGCTGACGACAGAGCATGTCACGTGATCGTCAATTGCCCGCCGACTCAACTTACCGAGTAAGCCCAATAAAATAAAACTGCTTTGTTGGTTAAATTGTAGAATCAGTCTCAATCTTCAACTTAACTTAATCTTATAAAATCCCGAAATCCGAATTCCAACAAATACAATAGTAATCCGGTTTAATTAAAAAAAATTGTCGGAACTTATCCCAACGAGCGAGATTTCAATTAGTCTCAATGACAACTAAGTATTGAGTCTCATTTCCCCCAACTTTTTAAATCGCTGGTTCTGTGCGTTTATTACCGGAAGATCCTGTGAGTCTGGACTTGTTCTCTGCAATTGTGCAAGACAATGAATGTCCCCGCTGACATCCTTATCATCATACTCCAACCTTTAAAATTCAAATAAGAATATACACCCTTGATAGTGCATAAGTTCGATAAATTCGGATTTTTAAGCGAGTCTATTACTATATCAAAAATACTTTACTTGATAGTCATCCAATTTCCTCTTTTGACATGATATCCGGTGTTCTCGGATTTTTTACAAACTTTATCCCTCTCCACGACTTTCACAGTCACCTTCTCTAAGAATATATAACTAAATGCAGCAGTTAAAATTAAATTTACAGCCTTTGCTTTAAAAATCTCAATTGTATTATATGAATTAGATTTCAGTTCCTAGGGTTTAAACTGTATTTTCTAATTAACCATGAAGTTTTTTTCTTGGTTACTTATTATTTTGGAATCCATAGCTATCAAGCGTTCTAAGATTAAATGAAAAATGTTTAACCATTTAATTTTAACATTTAATAAAAGGTTCCTTATCCTATCTAAGAAAATGAATGTCGAGGCCGTCATTCGTTTTCTTTAGAGAGAAGTTTTATAATTTCATACAATTTACTAGATATAAAAAACCTGTTTATAAAATAATTATAATCTATAAATAACATAAATAAAAGTTTACTTACCGTTCCTTAAAGTTAAAAAATTTGAAAGTTTTCTTATCAATTAATAAAAAAGTTACCTGCATTTATCTCTTCTTGGGCATGTAGATTGGCATGGGTGTAACCAGATATATCTACATACTGAGATATTGGAGCCTTGAAACAAAAATAATTTTCTTCAAAATTTGCTTCAAAAGTATTTTGAAAATTGATACGAATTAAATTTAAAAAAAAATATAATAGCTAAATTTCAGGGGTAAAATTAACTGTTTTGTTAAATAAATGAGTTAGCGCAAACAAAAAAGGTGGAAAAACTTGCTTGTAATGTTAATTTTTCCATTTTCCCCCAAAACTTGGAAATTGACTTAGAATAATTTTTCATAATGTATATATCTTTCCGAAAATTTTATAACGAATCGATCGAATAAACTGAACACTTTTACTGTATAGTGTAAAGTGTATACGTTATGTTTTATGCAATCGGTGATGAGTTTTCGAGGGAGGGGNGATATCAGGGAGTATCCTGATCTCTAGGTGTTGAATAGATCTTGATAAATCCAGATATCTGGGTTTAGAAAGGATAGCAGGGAGTATCATGATCTCTAGGTGTTGAATAGATCTTGATAAATCCTAATATTCCCTGATACTGAGCCCACGTCAATAAGAAAACTAAAAAAAAGGTTTTTAAAAATCATTGCTGATGATCCATTTTATTGTGATATGTGCGGATCCGGATCCTGGATCTCCGTCTTGTAAGAAATGGTTCCAGATCCAGCTCACGAATATTTCGTAATGTTTTGCTGATTTCTTTTATTGAAAACAAATTTCACAAATTTTGATCTTGGTGGATCCAGGGGGCCAAAATGTTTAATATAAAAAATTTAGCCAAAGTATTAAATACAAAATTGTTACTTGTTCAGAATCTCCTTAGAGGTCTCCTCGCTCTTGAACTCCATTTCAAGTGCATCACACAAAAGCTCTTCAGCGTGAAAAATATGTGATTGCGAATATATTGTTATTATCTTTATACTCCAATAATAAAAAAATTAAAATTTTGAGCAATTCAAAAGTTTATCATCTGATACTTTCAAGGCTTTTTTCGTTATTCAAAAGTATGTTTTAGATATTTATAATATCTATATATCAACTAATCCATCAAAAGGAAAGTACAGAAATGTCGGGAGTTTTCTATTTTTATTTTCATGTCGACTTTTGACTAACGTACCAGGAAAAATATCATCTTTGTCTGGAATTCCAGGACTGGTTGCCTCTCCAGGTAAGGCAATATTTTCTTGTTTCCGCTGAGCCTAAAAAATTACTTGACTAACAATTATTTATTATTATCCGGATCCGGGTATTAATAATAGACCAATATTATTAACCCTTAACTAAATACAGGTTATTTCCGGCTCAATTACAGTGAATAATAAAAAATACAGATGGGGGGGGGGGACTTTGAGTACTAAGCCGCCCGCGGATGAACCTTTATGTTACTCCAGGGGAGGAGGGGGTCTAAACAAATTCCGGCAAACACCCGGCCCTGCAAATTATGTGTAAAATAAATAGCGATAAGTGGTTGAACTGGCTAGATATGGCTTCAGACTAGTCAAACTCCTTCACGAGAGTGCACTATCGACGACACAAGTAGTTTAAACTATCCGAAGCAAGTTTTAAATGACCCTCCATAGTACAGTATGTCCAAGTAACAACGGTAGCCTCAAAAGCTTTGTCTGTACAAGAATGAATTTATTTTAGTTATTTTCAAAAAAAGTGTCTTTCAGAGTTCGGGTCTGTCCTAGTGAACGGTTTTTGGACCCNTTAGGTTAGTTAAGACACTTTCTGGGCCGAGCGCTGCGGCCACATGGTCATCCATGTCTAACATATAAGTTCCATGTACAAAATTGATAGGAGGGGGGGGTGACCTGGGGGGGTCCAAAAATCGTTCAGTAGGAAATTTCCCAAATTTCTTGCTACAGAAATGGAGGAAATTGTTAGTGTTTAATCACTTTTAGAGCAAGAAAAACGACGATATTTTCCACGTTCTTGATAAGGTAAGTGGGGTCTGTCCTAGTGAACGTCCAAAAATCGTTCTCTTGGAAATTACCGGTAAGTGTACCATTGTTAATCGAGCATATCCCTTTTTAGTTTAAATGAATGGTCACTTGAACTTACACCGACAGTCCCTTTAGTTAACTCTTGCTATTCATTAATTCCGACCTTTGTTGTTTCCATGCTTCCCTCAGAAAGAAGAGGGTTTTTGTCACGGTTCTTGAGCTTTCCATTCCTAAAACATTTACAGATTTGAGAACACTACGTTTGATCATTTCACCCCGTCCTATTTACTATATATCTATGTCTAAATTTTCTTAGAAAATATTCTTGAATGTCTATTTAAAATATATATATATACATATAAATTGAATTAGTTTTATTTGCAAAGAATTCATTTCTGAATTTTAAATAGAAGAGATCTTTTAAGAAAGTAAAAAAGGCTCACCAGATTTCTGCCTCGTAAATCTTATCAAAGTCAAGTTGTATTTCTTCGTCATCGTAATCACTTATACTTAGTGGCGAGGTTGGGGATACTGCATGTCTCATTTTCAAACGGAGCTGCCATGCACCTCGCTCTGAATAAATGGTTAGTTTTGAAAGATTTCGATCGATTTATATATGATTTATGATGTCAGAAGTTGCAGTTGTAATAACTATATTTAAAGAAAAGGGTTTTCGGTAGTCATGAAGGATGGAGATTTAAATATTACTGAACGGATTCAGAGTTGCCAGATAGGTTGGATTGGAAGTTCCCAAAAACAAGAAAAATCCATCCTCAAATAATCCCCAAATGTAAATTTATAAAAATCCCCACGAAGGAAAAAAATTAAATCAAATTTGTCAGAATAATAATTTCAGGTTTTTATATGTAATTTGTCTTCAAATTTCTCAAAACAAACATATAATTTTATAATTTTCAGTATCATTTCCATTTTCCCAGCTCAAAAAAAAACCCCCAAATAATCCACATTTTTGACTTCGCTATTGATATTTGGAGGGACGCTACGTCAAAAATTATATTATTGCTCTCCGTTCAGAACCTTTTTCTCAACTAAAGAATACTAGGAGTTTAAGTGGAATAAATCGATCTAATCCGAAAAGAAAGCCTAAGCCGGCCCGAGAGCCACGAGCGACCCCAAAAATATAAACTAAAGGCACGGATCGAATCTCGATTCATTCCACTCCAACTCCTGTGTAGACACAAAACCAAATTACTTCATCAAGCCAGCGTAGAACTTTAAATATATCTGGATAATCCTGAAATTACGGCTATTGCTCGGTCAAAATAATATCCAAATATCTTATAACTTATCCGCTGCTCGGTTTTCTAAAAACTGAACCATACTGTACAGTATTCATACGTTTCAAAACCGGTTTTCTTCACTACGTGCAATATTGGTAAAATTTGCAATTCTGAACGGATTGGAACAAATTCAATCCGTTTTATTTACAAGCGCAACCACCACAATAATGCCGAGATAAATTATCAGTTGAGGTATTTGTTTCATTTAAAAATTAGATGCTACAGTTTCTCAGATGATTAAATATTAATTTGAATTTTATCCTTTTTCATACACTTTTAGGATAATCTTGCAAGATTATGTTAATCTTAAGTATCAAAAAGAGAGGATCAAGCATCCCGATATCCACCATTCTAAAGTTTTCAGCTCTCAGAGAAAAGCGGGCAACCAATGAGAGAACAGAAATATTCTCATTGGAGAAAACAATTAATGGATATCCAAGGAGAGAGAAAAAGAGTGGATTAGGACAAAAATGAAAAGTTTCCACAGTGGATATTCGGATCAAGAAGTCAGGATTAAAGTTTATACCATTCTAAAGTTCCCAGCTCTGTAATTTATCAATCAATCAATGATAATTTCCCAGAAGGGTGTCGTTTTGTTTGAACTATAATGATTGATCGGACTAACGTACATTCGCACTAACGTTTTATTTGAGGGTTAGGTTAGGTTAAAACAATTTCTGGGCCGATCGCTGCGGCTAGGGGGCCGGGCGCTGCGGCCACACAGTACGATATAACATCCCACGAAGCATGACAGTAAGTAATAACAGGCCGAATTGACGGTCGTCTTTGATGGTTGAAATAATTTGCAGCATTAATTCGAATAACCAGTTTTATAAGTAAAGTTATAAGGTTAATAATCACAGTATACCCCTAGTCTTGCCATTTCCAAAATGTGGTTTGCCAGAGTAGGAGATAAAGAAACCAGAGAAGGATAAACAAAAGTAGGAGATATTAAGGAACTAGAGGAGGACAACCAGGAGTACGAGGAGATTAAGGAACTAGAGGCGGACAACCAGGAGTAAGAGGAAATAAAGGAACTAGAGAAGGATAACCAGGAGTAGGAGGTAAAGGAATTAGAGGAAAAGGATAACAAGGAGTAGGAGATATCAATAAACTAGAGAAGAAGGATAACCAGGAGTATGAGATAAAGTTTAGAGGAGAGAAGGATAACCAGGAGTAGGAGGAGATAAAGAAACTAGAGAAGAAGGATAACCAGGAGTATGAGATAAAGTTTAGAGGAGATAAAGGAACTAGAGATGGAAAAGTAAGAGGAGAAAAAGCAACATAAAGAGTAGGAGGATAATCATTAATCATAGATTAAAAACACCAGCAAGTTGAACTAAAACAACTATCATATTAACATTATAAAACTATTTTAGGTTAGGTATCACAAAATAAAACAAAAATATTATTTTTTTTAAATCTAAGTATCACAGAAATAACATTAACATCAGAGTATTTTAACAAAATAACTAAAATGTTTCTGGTATTAAGTAAACAGAAATCTTTACGTCGTATAAAACAGTTCTCCGTCCCTGCAGAGAGCATGGATTAAGAATTTCAGATAACAATAACGCAAAAGCCAAAAAGAACTATTCTCTAAAGTCCTGGTGAATTACTTATCTCTCTTGAAAAAAACACATTAAAAATTATAGTCGAGACAGCATGAAAACGAATACTTAAAGGTATTTAACGTCTTTTAAGTCTCAAGGTGTTGTATCCTGATCTCTAGGTGTTGAATAGATCTTGATAAATCCAGATATCTGGGTTTAGAAAGGATAGCAGGGAGTATCCTGATCTCTAGGTGTTGAATAGATCTTGATAAATCCTGATATCTGCTCTGCTAGGGTCCTACTAGAAGCTACAATAATACCACGAGACATCAAGTCAAACTCTCCTAGAAAAAATAAGATTGGAAACTTAAAACTGTCTCTTGATGTTGGGAATGGGAAGGATGTACCATTAACCCCAACATTCATGCATCCTCAGATTCAGTTGTATTGACCTTACAATAACCTTGAATATGCTGAGGAAAATATTTTTCTGATAATAATAGGCTAGATGTTATTTTTAAGGAATTGAACAAAAATTGGTAAGGTTGTCTAATTATCGTCTTCCAATTCCGGAGTTTTATGGGTCACTGTTGTACCTCCATTTACCATTATGCATTAGATGATTACCTCCATTAGGAGACATTACAGTTCCTCCTGCCTCCTTTACAATGAGAGCTCCTGCTGCCATATCCCAGGAATGTATTCCTTGATGAAAGAATCCGTCCGCGGATCCTGATCCTACCCACGCTATATCCAGAGCTGCTGGTCCTACGGAGGTTAACAGATATAGTTTATTTGAATTCAGACTTCAGAGCAAGAATTTTAAAGTTTATTATACAAAAGATCCAGAAAAGGAAAACTAAATTGCGGAGAATAATATAAAGGTTTTCCCACAAAACATGATAGTCGAGAGACGGCGTGAGTATCGTCTTTTATCCTTTTTTATTGCGGCATTAGTCAACCTACTTTTTTGTTTGCTTCTTTGAAACAACAATCACAAACCATTAGCCCCGGGCCTCGGCATTTCTTATAATGGAAATTTTGAAAGCACAAAAAGTCCATATTTTTGAAATGCGAGGACTAGGGGCATTAAGTGATTATCGTTTCAAGAATTTTCATTGTAAAAGTACGTTGACGAATGAATGCCGCCAAATTTGTTTAAAGATAAAAGACGATCTTCAAATACTATCTCTACTGTCATGTTCCTTGGGACACCATGTAGAAAGAAAGGGGTTTGAGGAAGCTATTGAAGAAGAGAGATGAGTTGATAGTTATGAAAGAAAAGAAAGATTAAGAAGAAAGAATTGAATGTTCTACCTGGAGCCCTGGCAGCATGAGCGTTCTCCAGTATATACTCCAGGTTACTGAGAGCCACAGATTTCTTGTCCTTGTTTGCTCCAGCAGGGAGTTCCATGATTATCATAGCTTTAGATATATCAGACGCTTTGCTAAGCATAAATCACTCATTAGAGATAAGTAAACTTCTCCCATGAATTTAAAACTCCTCGAAATTAGAAAGGGAAGGTTAATGATGGCAGAATGAGTGTATGGGACAACCCTGGCTAACCCTATTAGTTACAGTTTTCTGAATAGAAATGATCAGTCGCTACAAACTTTTATTTATAATTTCCTATATCCTTAAAATATATTAGTTTAAATCTTTAATATTTTTAACTTAAACGTGTAAACAATTGAACTATCAGAATTTAAGGTATAAGGATTAAGATATTGAGTTTGAGGAGAGTAATCGTTTCTTTGCAAAGTTTCCAGTTCCTGTAGATCAATTGGAATTGATCTGACCCCTGCACCATGTGGCCTTTCGGATTTTCAACGAGAAAAATCCAAAACAACACCAAGATGAATAGTGAATACCTGACCCGGATCCGGTTCCCGTTGCAGTAAGCTCCTTCTCCTCGTACAGCAGAGTACAGTTTCCCAATCAAGGGACAGTTCACGACACCAATCATCAGCTTTTTGTTCACGGTTAAACCTGGAAGTAAGACAACCTTCTGCTCAGCTTCAAAACTATATTCCTCCTGGTCATTAAATTTACACCTTTATCTTCCTGCTTGTATTCTCACTAGATATTATAGATACTAGAACTCTCGTCTACCTGTTCATCTTTACACTAGATATTCTAGATATTAGAAATCTTATTTTCCTGTTCATCTTTACACTAGATATTCTCTTATTTTCCTGTTCATCTTTACACTAGATATTCTTGATATAATAAATCTTAGTTTCCTGTTCATCTTAACACTAGATATTATAGATATTAAAACTCTTATTTTCCTGTTCGTCTTTAATCTAGATATTCTTGATATTAGAAATCTTATTTTCCTGTTCATCTTTACACTAGATATTCTAGATATTAGAAATCTTATTTTCCTGTTCATCTTTACACTAGATATTCTAGATATTAGTAATATTATTTTCCTGTACATATTTACACTAGATATTCTAGATATAATAAATCCTTAGTTTCCTTTTCATCTTTTATGTATATTAGATCTTTAAACTATTTTTTGTTCATCTTTTAACTGGATATTAATATCTGCTTTTCTAAAGAGATAATCTATGAAATTAAATAGAACTATATATAATCAAATTTACTCATCTTTTATATTTGAAAAATAAATATTAAAATTGAGTCTTTACGGTAATTGTATCCAACTCTGCCTTTTTTTATCATTTGTATTTAATATTCAAATCTATCATCCGTGGACTAGAGGCTAAGAATATATACCTATGGAAGTACAAACTAGAGGATTAGAATGGACAAAGTTCATGGTTCCATCAATGGGATCAATTATCCAGGTTGGAGCATTTCCCAGCTCCCTTCCAACTTTATCCTATAATTATTTAAAACATTATGTATCCATCTCATTGTTGAGCCAAGAATATATTTATGATGTGCAATTAAGCTTCTTTAATCACCTACTGGATTATTTTTTCATTATTTCTGAATCCAGAGGTCGAATTTTATGAATGAGAACAAGTAGGGGAACTATAAATGTCCGTGTGAACTCCTTTTTTTTAATCACCAAGATCAATTTGAGACAGAGAAGTGGTGGTTCACTTTTATCTTGGCGGCAAAAGAGAGATGAACTAGTGTTAACTATTTAGTTCAACTACTTCTCTTTGTTCATAAATATCCAACTCCGATTATTAATCTTTTACTCACATCTCCTGAGGATTCCTCTCCGATAAACTGGTGATCACTAAACTTTGCCTTCAGCCCATTGATCAGATGCTTCTCAACCTGATCATTAATCAATCAATAAAAGATGATCTTTAATAAATTAATAGAACCTTAAGTCAGTTGATCAGATGCTTCCCAATCTGATCATCAATCAATTACATGAACCATAGGCCTATCTAATTGTTATAATCAATAAAACAAAAGTCCGTTGATCAGATGCTTCTCAACCTGATCTTTAATCAATCAATGAAACTTAAAAACGATTCTTAATTTATTTTTTTTTGATCCATTTAATTCTTCAAAGAAACATAAAAAACATTTCTTCTAAATATTGCCGTTCAGATACTAAAAAAATTAAGAAATTTTGGAATTTCTGTAATCTTTTTTTAATTTATCTCTGATATTTGGCAGAGAAAAAAATATTACCTTCAGATCTGTTTCAGTAAGAATAGCGCTGCTGTTCCCTTCTCCCACATTCTCAACCTTCTCATCTATCTCAACATTAACACGTTTAGTGATAGCATCAGATATTATGTCTCCACACTCTTTCACCAGGACAAGGAGTACATCAAGATATTTATGAAGATCCTCCTGAGTAACTTTCCATTCAGGATCCATTCTCAGGGGAAATTTATCTGAAAAATAGAAACTTTGTTTAATCTTCGTCTAAATCCGGGTTTTCTTTCCAAAAAGATGAATTAAAAAGTCGTCTTTTTCTCCGCTCCTCGTCAACGTTTTCATGTAAGTAAATACAGTGCCTGGATATGATCAAATCTTTCTACAAATTTAAGAAACAAATGGGAATTCTCAAATTGACTAATCTAAAAATGTCTACTGGGAAATGTCTACTGCAAGTAAAATAATCTAAAATGTTTACTAAACCAAAAATGTATACTGCATGCAAGTAAAATAATATAAAATGTTTACTAAACCAAGAATGTCTACTGAGCAAACCTCAATATAAATGTTTGACAAGCAAACTACCACAAATGTCTACTCTAAGCAAACTATAACAAAATTTATAAAAAAAACTATATGTTACTAAAATATCATATTGAGTGAGCTATGACTAAAATGTCTGTAAACTACAGTTCCCCAGTATATGATGACTAATAACCAATAAACAAACTTTCTCATATTCATTATTCTTTAGATTGTGTAGATTGTATGACTATGTAACAGAGAAACCTTTGAAAAATAAACAGCTGATTACGATTCAGGGATGGTTCTAAACATAAAACTTTTTTTGGAAAATATCCAAAATATGAAATATAAAATATTTTAAACTAGGATAAATTATTTTGGAAAAATAGTTGTCCCTGTCAAGGTTATACAAAACATCTGAATACGAATGTACTTAAGATATTCTATGAACCTTTGATTTAGGAGTCAGTTTTGTTTCGTTTAGAAGCAGGATTTTCCTGTGAGAAGAATAACTGTTCCAGGAGAAAACATGACTTCTCGACCCCCTGAGAGATATCCTGATCCTAAAGAGTTCGACGAGGGTTTGTACAAGACCCTGAGAATGTTGCCGGATGGTAAAACCCTGGATACGGCCTGGGTTCGATCAAGGATCTGGGACGGAGCAACGGATACAAACATCCCAAAGAACGGAGTAATCCGAGGTATGCAAGCTAACATGTTTCTCCTGGAGGTATCCGGAGACCAGGAGACCCGAACCTTCCTTGTCAAACGAGTAGTTCCATCAGAACTTCCAGGAAAAGCTTCAGAGGTAAAAATCCTGCTCTTTTCTTGAAAATGTTCTGTCAACATGTTTCAAATTCCTTTAACATTGTAGACCATTAGTTTCGGGGGTTTCATGTTGCTTTTTAGCATGATTATATCGCTCCTAGTTAATCTAATGCAACGAACTTTTATTTGTTAAATAATTGGTTTAATTTACTTATCTGTAGATATCTCACCTTATATACTGTGCAGTGTACATACAGGCCAAGCAGCAGTTGAACCTTGTTCTCTTTCCAGGCATGATTCAGTGTTTTAACTGTTAAGGATATTTGGAGAGAGTTTGTGAAGAGTGTAAGATCTGAGATTGATTTTTATTCAATTATTCTTGAACCTGAACACGCAACCATCAGGTTAGAGAGGTTAAACATACTTAAAGGGACTGTTCGCTTATTTATAAGTGATCTTCCATTCAAGGTGTCCTGTCCGATTCGTAATGGTACCCTTTATATCATTTTTTTAGTGTCAATGAGATATTGTTGGTTTTTTATCTTGAGGTGTTAAATTCGGTATTTTTTTTCATTGTTTCAGTTATAGTATAAACAAAGAGAATAGAATATGTATTAGGTGGAATTTAGTCAATCCTTCGGTATGAATTTTGTCAGTCCCTTTCAGCCTGAAAGGGAGTTCAAAGTGTACAAATCATGTAAATGTTCACAAATTATATGCAGTAGAGTACATTAATACAGTATGTTCCCTAGACTATCCATTTGAATTTCAAATTTTTTTAACTGTTAAATAAACTTTATAATGAATTAGGTGAATAAAAAACATCATTTGATTTATAGTTATAACGTAAAATCATCGTTTGTAAAGTGAAAGACATAGAGTCTATGTGAAATGATCATGGTCAATTATGAAACCAGCCTGTTTCATAATTTGGTTTTCTTAAAATATTAATTTTAGATTTTTTGTAAAATGATGTTCCAGGGCCCAAATATACCTGCAATATGGAAACAGTACAACAAATTGGCTTTTTTTTTACACTTTTTTCTAGTAAATTCCAATCTAATATATATTCTATTCTCCAACTAGTATCATTATTATCTCATACCTAGAGAAACCACTATCTGAAAATAACAATTTTCAGATAGAAATGGATAACTCATTTCTTGATAAGACGAATGGTACCGTTGTGAATCAGACAGGTCACTCTATAAATGAAAGGACACTTGAAATTACGTCTACTGTTACTTAAACGGAAACTATTTACTAATATTTTCTTTTTTAAACATAATCAGTTTAAAAAGTTTAATCTCGTAATTTGTATTTGTTGTTAGGAACTTGTTCCCACAAGTATACTACTCCGCTGGCACACCTAAGGAACTAGATGTTCGTCCTCAAGGTTAGTTCAACTAGATGTTCGTCCTCAAGGTTAGTTCAACTAGATATCCGTCCTCAAGGTTAGTTTTAACTTGATATCCGTACTCAAGGTTAGTTTTAACTAGATATCCGTCCTCAAGGTTAGTTATAACTAGATAACCGTCCTCAAGGTTAGTTCAACTAGAGAACTAGATATCCGTCCTCAGGGTGATTTTAACTAGAAAACTAGATATCCTTAAGGTTAGGTTAACTAGTATAACTATAGATATCCGTCCTTAAAGTAATATTCTTTCAATCGTCAATTCTAAACTATCCATATCGAAAAAAACATTAAAACCATGATTGTTCTTTGTTGTTCAGAAACAGCTTTTATCATTATTATGGAGAACCTTTCTCCAAACCATTACCAAACCCCGATGATGAACTTTGACCAGGTAAAAAAAAGTTTTATTCGAAATTAGAAAAATGCAAAAAATGTATTGGACATCAATAAAGAAGCAGGAAGAATGGGGAATTTTACGTTTATTATTCATAGAAGAAAATTATTATTATTATTGTTAACAATGCAGGCTAAACTAGTGATGACAAGCTTAGCTAATCTACATGCACATTTCTGGAACAAGGTTCAGGACGAAGAGAGAGGAGGGTTTTGGGTTCTTCAGAGAAGACTTAAACATCAAGGTATATCCCCCCCCCTTCCCCTGGGCTGCATTCATGAACTTTATATCCAGAGGTTGAGGTTGCTGATGAGACCTGGAGACGGTTCCTAGAGAGGTTTCCTCAACTGCGGGATCAGGTTCAAGAATCAAACCTAGAGGATCTCGGCAGACTGATCAAGGTTCAAAGATATTTATCGCAAATTTTGAGGTTAAATATATATAATTGACAGGACTTGTTTTTTTATGAGTCACTTGTGTATTCCTGTAAATGGAGGATTGGGACTTAATATATCTGGATAAATGTGAGTAAATGTGAATGCTTAATTTGGACTGTAAAATTTTAACTAGGCCTTCCTGTAATAAGTTAATTGGAAGTTCCTGTAAAAGGTTAAATGGAAGTACCTATAAAAGATTAATTGGGAGTTCCTGTAAAGTTAATTGGGACTTTTTGTATTAGGGTAATTGGGACTCCAGATAAAACGTTAATTGGGACTTCAGATAAAAGGTTAATTGGGACTTCAAGTGATGTGTTGATTGGGACTTCTAGTAAAAGGTTTATTGGGACTTCCTGTTAAAGGTTTATCAATAATCAATGATAAGGACTGCCATTGGAATAGTTTAGCATGCTCCCTGAATGTCTAGCATGTTCCCTGAATTCTATATTTAGAATTTTCAATTATTATTAGGAAATGGCGCCATGTTTAGACCATGTAGTGGAGCAAGGAGCCTGTACTAGAATTCATGGAGATGCTAAAGGTAATGTCTATATTCTAGATCGTTACAATGATAACCAGAAAACTATGGAATAAGAAGACGAATTTTAGACTCAAGTTATGACTTGAGATAGTAGAGACCATGGGACACATTAACTGTACAGTGTAAACAGACCCATTTCACTTAATTTGTGATTTAAGAAGTGTTGAGTAAAACTATGTGCTTTGTGACATCATTAAGTACAATTAAGTATTGATGTAAAGTTGTCTTACTATTTCAGAGTATTCTGGTTCTCACTGTATCAGAAGTCAAAGATATATAATAAAAAAATCCTCTTGACCTTTCTCATTCTTTGTTCCTGGTCATAAAAACATTGACCAAAAATCTGAAAATGGGAAAAGTCAAATTTGAGTTTACTGTTGTTGATAAGTTTGCTTCACTTTTCAATTACAACCTTTCATACGGGTATCTTACATCACATACGGGTATCTTACATCACATATGGGTATCCTACATCACAGTCCGATTTCATACTGTAAAAATCCAAATTGGTTAAAAGTGTTCTCCCTCTGTAGAATGCAGCACTTCATTTTCATTTTTCAATACTTGTTCAAAACAAAACCACTTCTGAGGTCAAATTCAAAGAATTTAAACCGCCTCTCTGAACCGCCATAAACCGGTTCCAATTGAGCGCCGACTCAAATCTCGAAACACTGAATACAATTTTAAGTCGTTAAATTCTGCCTCTAATAGAATTATTTACAATCTATAAAGTAAACGATATCACCACTTTCACTTATAGAGTAAGAAAGATTATTAAAATCTCGGTTAAATCTTGGACCAATTTGATGGTTTGATATTCTCCAGGTTGGAACTTGTTCTTTGGTAAAGATGGATCTGAAGAGAAGATATTGTTCATTGATCTCCAATGGACAGGACGAGGACATCCTCTTCAGGTAGGGAGAGGGACAGGAAAGAATCCAATTATAAATATCTTCGAGTGAGTTAACTGGTTTTCTTTTTATGAGTAGGTTGATTTAATATTTTTTTTCTATTTGTCTTATCTAGGATGTAGCGTATGCGTTGACAACTACACTATCACCTGAAAGTCTGCAGAGGATGGATGATCTGGTAGATTTTTATATTCAAGTTCTCCAGGCTAGTAAAATACTTACCTAAACCAGCTCCAGGGCTCGGAATAATACCATTAAACATAAAATATGGCTAAGAAATTCAACACAGAACATATCCCCTTATTTAGGATGAATTGTCAAAAATAGGAGAAATCCTCCCTCCGGGTTTAAGAGACTCCTACAACCAGGTTTGGTTGGACTACGCAAGGTAAATTATTTACATTAAGTTTTAAATTCAAGTTTCATAAATTAGATTAAAGATTTTCTTTTCAGGGTTGTAATCACTGGTCTTTGGAAGAACTTGAACCAGACCTCTATAGGTAAAAAAAATGGAATAGTCTCTAAATTCCCGCATATCAGGACTTAACTATTAAATGTTGACTGTCAAAGAAAAGTGATTTGGGTCCAATTGTTGAATGAGTATGAGAAAAGAACAGGAGTAATAAATGTTACTTCTTAAACATTTTGGTATTTGCAATATTAAAATTAACCCTTAATAACTTTAATACACAAAACTTTGAAGAGCATAATTCACATGATGTTTCCATTATCAGACTAGGAATAATATAAAAGTTTATTTTTTAGAATCCAACAAAAGTAAGGTTGGTCCAAGTATGATCAACAGAAGCTGGGAACATGTTCTCTTCATAACAAGACGAATCTCAAGATTATTGAATACTTAAAAATGAACAAATAATTCAGATCATTCCGAACTATTCATGTTCACTCGTGTAACATTCTTCCTAAAATAAATTTTAAAAAAAATAACATATGTCCATTGTCCAAGTGTCTCAACCTTGCAAATACACACAGAAACTTATAAATATTTTATTTTTAAAAACCTTTCATTTTCAGAAAATCTTTAAAATCTTTATCGAAATTTCCTCTGAAAACTACTTTTTGTCGTATTTCATCTGCTTGTCCTATAAACTCCTGCTCATACCTGAAACATTTTAAGTTAAAGATGGTGTCAACTTTCCAAATTTAAAGGTTAGGTTTGCCCAGGCGCCGCAGGATGCATTATAAGGGCCGAGCAATACGGGCTAGGAGGTCAAAGCTAGAAAATCATTTTTCTCTCTCCCTCCCACTATTTGAAAATAATTTTTTCCCCACAAGTTAAATAATATATATGCTTAATGCTTATATATTCGCAGAATTGGGGAAATGAAAATTTTAGTTAGTAACAAAAAGAGAAAAAAAATTGCCCCTTCTGATGTCAAATTTTCTAATCCCCCCCCCCCAAAAAAAAATCATTCAAATCATGGGGGGGGGGGGAATTCTGAAAAATATACACCCCTAACAAAAAAATATTCATGGAAATTCATTTATAATTCAAAAACTTCTATTTTACCTTTCGAAAAGGAAAGCATCCAAATCTTTCTTCAATTTAAAAACATTTCCCTCAACTTTCTTGACGCAGGTTACTGTTGGACCTTCGGAAGTAACTTTAGTTCCCTCCTTCTTTACATAAACTAGAATAATTAAATAAATATTAGTTTTAAATACATTCCAATTTAGCTTAATATATTGTGATATTTTCTAATGTATTCTCCGTCTTAGATAAAAAATACCCCTGGCTCCCCCCTGGGGGAAATATTGTAAAATCTTTCATGTAGGAAAAAAAATGAGAATTTTGATACGAACTCTCCCCAGATTATTTGTCCAACGGATTAAAATTGGGGCTCAATTTTTTTTTATATTTCTAGATGTTATTTTAAGTGAGTTGCCTGGATTTTACCTGGATACATCCAACTATTTGCTCTAACTGGATTACCTGGATACATCCAACTATTTGCTCTGGACTGGATTTTACCTGGATACATCCAACTATTTGCTCTGACTGGATTTTACCTGGATACATCCAACTATTTGCTCTGACTGGATTTTACCTGGATACATNCCCCCCCGAATGACAAAAATAAAAAACTTGTAACTTGATGTTATATTTTCATAACCTCTCCCACTCCCAGTGGATGCCTGGGGGTAATTATAAATATACAAAATAAAATAAAAATCAGAAGTTGTACGAGCAGGAACAAAAAGTTTTAATCGGTGGGAGGAAGGCCAGACAAATCTACAATTTCTAGTCGTTCCCAATTCAAACTTGTTATTAAAACTATTCTCCGTTTGATGGGTTTGTTATGGTAGATTTCTGTTTAACGCGCAATCTCATGCATTTTAAGGAAGGAATTCCAAGGACGATAGACTATTAGAGCCAGACTATTAGATATAAAATATTAGAACGGATGTGTGAGCTATGATTGCTCATTGTCAAGTATTCTTTAAGGACTATGGAACAGCGTTGAGAGGAAACCACGCCACCACAGATGTGATTCTGATGAATCCTGCTGTCTATTTATTGTGTTAATATTTCATGCCAATATATTCTGATAATGTTTTACTATTTCAGATAGTTTTATACAATGGGACTAAACTTCAATTATTAAGTTATTAGCCAACAGGACAGGACCATCAGGAAAACATCCTGTAATACTTTGTAAGATAATGTAAACATCTTTTTATTTCAGATATATTCAATAACCAATTTCATCTCTAAGAGACAAAGGATATTGAATAGATTTTCAACCCGTAAAAGACCTGCCTTAGCTGGAATATTATCTCTTCCAGATTACATAAATGGTATCCCGCGTTAGAGCCGGAAGCGTGTGGAGAAGAGGGCAAGGGCTAAAATGCAGAAGTCGGGCGACCATGTCAGACTGTAGACCAACAGGATGTTAAAAGAAATTTTAAAGAATTAATAATATTATCAACCTGGTATTTGTTTGGGAGCACACATCTCAACTAATCTCTGAACATGAATCCATTCCTCGGGTTTCTGAGAAGCTGTATACTCAATCTCTCGAATATTTAAATCACGTTTGGAAAATTTCGAATCTCCCATCAGCTCAGAAAACTCTTCGTATTTTTTCCTTTCTTTCTCCAGTGTTTCAGGTACCTTGCTCCAGTCAAACGTAAAGTTTTCATTTTCTCTAAGGTATCTATACTGCAGGGCTAGAATGGGTTGATTTACTCCGCGGAGCATTAGTTTAGATCCTGTATAAATATTCATCTGAAATCATAAACAAAGGTTAAAGATAGATCCAAGTATCACAGATAAACAGGAGAATTAATTAATTAATTAACTAAATAAATTCGAGTTAAATTTTTCCAAAAGTTTGGCACAGATTAGTCCCGGATCCCGAGTACACTGTTGATCACTGAGTTGAACTGTTTGGAAGATATTTTAGTTCCCGGAGTGTAGAACGGATTGGAGATCACGTTCGTGTACGCTATGTGGATTTTTCGGAACATCTGACGGATTTCATTATCCCTAAAATAAAACAAAATTAACATTATTATTAAAGAATTTAGAGATAATTTTACTCTGTTTTATGTGTGCTTACAATACAATTTTCTAACATACTTCTGGGACTATCAAAGCTTAGACATAATGCTCTTTCATTGTTACAATTTTCCTTCAAACATTGAAGTATCAATAATATTGAACACTTGATCCAGATATCCAATGTCAGCACTTTTAAGAGTGAGATCAATGCTTTATCCCTTCATTTCAGTTAACCCTGCAGGGAATGTCGAAAACGGGAAAACGAAAAGAAATTAAATGAATCCGTAGGTCTGCATAGGATTAAGATCAATGCTTGATCCCGAGGTTCACAATACAAAAGTTCTGACTTAAAAGTGTAACTATTATTAAGAATATAAGGGGGGGGGTGTAAAATAAGAAACTGGCTAAATATCTGGTCATATTCTTATAGAAACCATACCTGAGGTTTGTATTTGAATTATCTACAATGATGATGAATTTAACTCTAGTGTTGGTAACATAACCGAACACTTTCTGGTGTTCAGTAGAGTAGAGAGTACCCAGGTACAGATCCCTTAACAATTAGGAGATATAGTAAATATTAAAATTAATTTTATAAACATTTAAATCTGGTTGGACCTAACATACACTGGGGAAGAATTGTTAATCCTTTTTCTAACAATATTAACAGCACTAGGTTAGGTGGTTTCGTTAATAAATTAAATATTGCATTTAACAATTTTAAGTTTTCAATTTTAAAAATTCCTAGCGAGTTATCAGTTTATCATTAGAGGTTCAGAAGTTTCAGAAATACGTGAAAAGGCTACGATTTTGCCCGAATGCATCATACCGCCGCTTATTTAAGACACAAACCACGGTTATTCAGTCTTCCTGGGTTTACCTCAATAAACCCTCCTCGGTAAACGTAAAATCAATCTATATATTTCTTTTAAAAACATTAAAAAAATATTTCACCTTTGATCGTTACTCTTGTTAGAATTATTTAATTTCTCTTCAATAACATCTAGACTTGTATGCAGGCTGTAGTGGAAACCCAACTCCTTAACAAATAAAGAATATTAATGATTTAAGTTTTTATTTTGCAACATCTTCAATAAAGGGGTCTGTTCATCCACTTCTTCCATCAATAAAATCCAGACCAATCAAATCAAATAAAATCATATTGTACAGGGATTGCTGGAGGCATCCTTCTTTAGGGTTAGACTTTTAATTCGTTCCAAATTTCTGGATTTTCAGCCAGATTTAAACTTTACAATATGGCCATAACTAGACATGCTTATAATCGCCAGAATTATTAATCAAAACAGATTTGATTTTATTCATCAAAATCAGACTATATACAAAAACGAAAACTAGGCCATGAACTTGCTGAATTACAGAAATAAATATTTTTATAAATAAAAACCTGTTCTGGATTAACACAACAGATATAAAGCGGACTATTTTCTTTACCAATGACTGCGACACAAACCGCCATTTTCTCTGAAAAAAAGTTATATTTGAACTGTTGAACACTGTTTTATTTATATGATAATGTATAACAACAATGATTGGATTTAAATGATAAAATGCTCTTTCTCTGAATTCTACTTCCGCATCGGCCAGTTATCAATAGTAATCATTTCTTCCCCGTCCACCCCATCCATCCCCTCTCTGATCCCTGGATTGCTCCATCTCAGCAAGCTGATCCAAGGGGATTCTCTTGTGTAGAGCAGGTTGATCATTCCGTCCTCGTTTTATTTCAGGTTCATAATCTCCGTGATGGTTTCCATCAAAACCTCCTAGAACAGAAAACAAATAAGGAATATTAATTTTTTTATAAGTTTAAAGAGACTGTAAGCGTAATTCCAGGTGACCCTACTGGCACAGATGGCAATGTACGATTTATATCAGTACCCTCAAAAGCTTTGTCTGATCAAGTATGAATTAGATATCCATGTTTTTGTTGCTTTATTTATTTTCATTTGCAGTTCTTCTGCAAGTGACTTACGCGATTTTTGCCTATAATAAGAATTGGAGAAATTATCTTAGAATTGAATACTTATCAGGTCAGAAAAACGACGGTATCTAACACATCTTTTATCAGATTCAGGTCTCTACGGTGTCCTTGAAAATGGGGCGCTGCCATCTTTGCAAAGAGGGTCCCTTAAAACGACGCATACAGTCCCTTTAAAGCATTAGTTTTTATTGGAATTTGAGGGGATGTCAATGACTCAATACAACTCAGGCTTCCTGAATCTTATGTCTAGTTTTGAAGGCGAAAATGGGAGAGGGGGGGGGGACTATAAATACCTGATAGCTTGCCATTATCCCATAGATTTATTTTTAGGACACTCACGATTAACTGTCTAAACCTTTCGTCCGTTACATCATGAACCTATAAGAAATATTATCATGAAACTTTTCCTTTCCTGTATTAACCTTTCATACACTACATTAACCCTTCTATAAGTTTGAGCCAGGATAATAAATCTTAACAAAATAGAAATAAAAGCTAGTATTGCCTCGCACTCTATTCAACAGTTTGCGTCTAGTTTCTGGTAAACTTGTCAGTCAAGATCTATTGTTAAATAAAAGGTATTGCGTCAAATTCAGAAATGCAGTAAAATATTCCCACATTTTTTTAACAGGAAATATTTTTTATAGTATGGATCCAGAGTCCGAATTGAATGAATTTTAAACCGCGTCTCAAATCCTCCAAAAACCGGTTTCAATTGAGCGCCGTCTTAAATTTTGAAAAATTGAATAAAACTTTAAGTGGAACCAACCATATTTGAACCGCAGCTTAAATTTAAGCCGCGACTCAAATTCTTTAAATTCGCCCTCAAGGTAAGGAATCGAATCAAATCACTAACCAAATCCATTAAACAGATAAGGGGAGAAGTCCTTACTGACTTTTTTTCGGTCAGATCTTTTGTTAACAAAAATACTTACTAAAATGTGGAACTGAAAAGGATAAAAATTTAAAATTTTCCGGAAACATTTTTATCCGGATGGATCCAGGATGATGAAACTGAGTCAAGGGAGAATATAAAACTAACCTCTACAAAGTGTCCAACATTGTTGCAGTTTCTGCAGACCTTATCCTTACTCTTACATGTATCAGGAGTGTGTCCTGGACGTGTACATCTGAAAATATATATTAAATTCATCAAAACTATTGCCGAGAAATACAGGGGAAATTAGTTCCAAAACTAACACTTGGCCCATTTCTAACACTGAGTGTTAGAAATTGGCAAAATCTGCAAAGTTATCTTTTTCAAGAGTATATATCTTTAAATCCAAGTCGAGTAGAATAAAATTACACCGTATATTTATAAAAAAAAAATGGCTAAAACTATATATTGAAACATTTAATGTCAATTTTAAACTAATAATAAGGTGTTAGAATTAGTTTTTGATGATTCTTGATTTCATTTTCGAACATATCACCGGATTTCAGCTCATGTCGCGTTTTAGGAACATATCCTGGTTTTGAGACAATTACCGGATTTCAGCTCATGTCGCGTTTTCGGAACATATCATACATCATATGCCTGGAGGTGGACCCCAAGGTACACTGCTTGGTGTACTGGAGGACCTCGTACCGTGCAACAAACCGGTATCGGTTAGATAAAATGAGGAAACTTAGATTGTAGAAATAATTCAGAAGTTAATTTAGTCTTCACTTCACTCTTCATATTTCATGAGATAATTTTTGTTTTCAGTGATTTATTTTGTAAGTTATCAAAGTGAGTTTTGTTTTGAATTCTCAATTCTGGATTAAACTCAAAAACGGGAAAGTGGGTTTTGTCTCGAAAACGCGACAATGTTTCAAATTCAGGATATTTTCGAAAAATGGAAAACCTAACATCGTCTTGAAAACGGTCAAGAGCTTTAATATAAAAGAACTCCTATTATGATGTTGATTTTAAAAGTTTAAAATTGGGAATAATTGTCCTCGTCAAGTTTAATAAAATGTTGGTTATAGTTTTTATTATCGACTTTTACTCTGGATATGGACTGGGATCCCAAAAACCCAGTCTTTCAATTTGTGCCCATTTCTAACAATTCTAACAATCAGTGTTAGAAATGGGCCAAGTGTTAGTTTTGGAACTAATGTCTCCTGAAATAGACGCACAGGGGTGTTTTTTTTCTTAAAAATCACCCCATTATGAAAGAATATTTTGCCCCGAAATTAGATGTATGAAAATCATGCGTCCTCATCAAAAATAAGATTTAACTGAACTAACCTAGGACAAGGATAGTCCTCAAGTCTTGGAGGAGCAATGGCCGACATATTCGCCATAGATTTGGATGAAAATCCTTGATTGTATGCTGGCGGAGGAAGATTACTGATCTGGGGTGTGGGCAGAGGGTGTGTTTGTGATGTAGGCCAGTTACCCATGTCTATATATATTCAGTAAAAATAAATATATTCAGTAAAATACAACTATAAATTTCTAAACCCGTTATTTTAGCCACCCCGTTTTTCTAACTTTGACTATTTGATCATTCATAAGTACATCTATAATCAGATATTTAAAAGTGTAAACCGACGGATAAAAGAAAACAGTTATACAAGGTCTATAAAGTTTTAAAGAATCAAAAACCTGCTTGATGTGGAGTTCTAGCAGTCACCGTTTTACGCAATGCGTAGAATAGTCGTCGAGTTCCATAGTCAGACAGATATTTTCTAGAGCACAATAGTTAAATGCAATTTAAGTATAATTATTAAAATATGCAAAATATTTGAGAAAAAATTAATTAATAAACTGATAAATTACCAAAGTTTCTATCTCGCTATCCTAGACAATATTCTTCTAAATGATTATGAATACCTTGGTTTATGATGAGGAAGAAGCCACATATCAAGATACTCCTTGTTGTTCCTAAACTCAGACATCGAGCTTCTCATCGTCTAAACATTCAAATATAAAAATAAGATTTGAAGGTTTAAAGTAATCCGCGAAATATGATGAAAACAAATCCGCAAGTTTTTAGAAAAACACAAGATTGAAGGTAGTAATTTCATTCAAATTGTTTTAACTACAAATTTGTTAGTAGAATAATTTTGTTCAGCAAAATTGTTAATAGTCGAGGTAATTTATAGTTTTTTTTCCTTACCTGAGCCATATTTAGAATTTTAATGTTTGGGAAGCGGATATCCTTGAGTTTGTTGAGTAGGATCTCCTCCCAGTGTGCATGAACCTCAATCCTCTCCTCTCCATGAGGAGGTATCATTACTATCACCTGATCAGATAAAGTTTGGACAACTTAAAGGGACTGTAAGCGTAATTTCAAGTGATCCCCATGCAAAGATGACTATGCCAGTTTTACAACAGTACTCTTAAAAGCTTTGTCTGATCAAAAATGAAATAGATATTTATATTTTTGTATCTTCAAACTGTTTATTTTCATTTGCGGTCTCTCTACGAAAGTTACGGGCACAATGCACGTTTCTTGCTTACCAAGAAGCAATGGAGAAAGTCAGAGAGTCATAAAAATTACGCTATCTTCCACATTCTTTATCCGATTTTGGTTCAAGGGGTTTTGCATGGAGGGGTCAATGAAAATTACGATTAAATACCGTCTCTTTAGACAATATCAAAACATGTTTCTAATATTGTTAATATTATTAACATTCACAAATTGAAGACAATGTCGAAATTTTATGAAACTCAGTTTCGCTGTTTAAATAAAATTTTCCACGCCAAATTTGTTTTTAACCCGATTTTTTTTATTAAGTCATGTCTAATCATGTTTGCTGACTGGCCATGTGTATATTCTTAAAAACAAGTAATATTATTTTGAAGAAAAAAAAGTCCACAAAATCTTCTTGTTGGATTGTTTTCTGATAATTACCTGTTTATTCTGTCTGACAAGGTTAAGAACCAAATCCTTGAAAATACGAGCTTTGGACATCAGCTTTGGCTCATTTCTTTTCTTAACCTCGTCCATAGGAGCATCCTTTAACGTGATCAGGTTCGGATCCGACAGATCCATTGTACCAATAGATATTCCTGTATACAAGATATAATGTTATTAATCTAGGATTTCATGATTTACATTCAAAAATTCATCTATATATAAACTTTTCTTGTCTGTCTGTTTGTAGATAATAAAACAAAACAAAAACTGCTAAACCCATCGGGTCCAAATTTTTTACAGAAATCCACATTGAAATTGAAAATTTCAAACGGAAAATGTCGACATAGTTTTTTTGAAAATGTGCCAATTTAAAAGGAAAAATCCACGAAAAATTGAGAATGTTTAAAAATGACAATTTTTAGGGAAATAATTAAAAGCTACAAGCCTATAATTGTTAATAGGAAAGGGGGATAAGCCTAGTAATCTATAAAGACTTAAGTTCAATTCTTACCAACTTTAACACATGCTTGAGAGAGGTTCACCAGGAGCATGTCTCTTGTATCATCATACAGTGATGATAGAGTCTCATTTTCATTGCACAGAATCTAAAATAAATACACATCTGTCAAGTTTATTCGTCGGTCTGGAGCAAAAACAAAAACGTAAAAAGGACAAACAAACCACACCACCTGCCATGGGCCAAGCTAAGGGGATTGTCACAATTTGTTCAAGTTAATAAAAAATATAGCAAAAATATCTATGTTTAGTCGAATGATGAAAGAAGAGAAGTCATAAACTTAAAACAAATGACCAATACTACGCTCTTCATATTTCATGGTATAAATAAAAAATAGGAGTTTTACCTTGAAATTTACTTTTTTCTCCATTCTTAGAACAACGTTCTTGGTGTCTTCCACCTTATGCAAGGATTTCCAGTGAGCGTCTCCTATCAGGGTCATGTTCAAGGCCCACTTGTTCTCCTCAAACTCATGATCAATAGCTGCAGGAGGGAGGACCGCCAGGGTGGATAACCGTTCTCCACTCATAGATCTTGATCTTCGTTTCTTCTCGACACTTCGAGATCTTGATCTTTTCCTTCCTCGGCCTTCACGATCCTTATCCTTGTCCTTCTTCTTCTTAGACTTCTTTTCTTCTCCGTCAACTTCTGCAAATTAAAATATAAATAAAAATCAGGTCAGGCTGTTTTTATACCAGCTCCAGCTAAGAGCAACAAACATATTGTTGAATTTATCTAAAATTGAAACTGCGGCAATGGTATTAAGATATGAGAAGATCTAACACCCCACCGATATTTTCACAGCTTTAAAGAATTAACAAATGAAAAAAGTAGAATTGAGTTATTCAAAAAAAATTGTCAACTAAATTCTTAACAAAAGGTTGAATAAAATAAGTCAGTATAATTAAATAATTTATAAAAGATATATGCTATACAATCACCTTATCCACCTTGTTATGGAGCAGAGCAGCAGTACTTCCAGCCATTGGGTCAACTTTACCATCTCCTTGATTAATATACACATATCAAGGTTAGCTACACCACGAAGTAGCTACAGGTTTACCCACAAAGGATGAGACTGTAAAGACGATTTGTGAAAATTAAGTCTTTCCCTTGATTGTGGTCTTTAAGGATTTAAGGATTTGGTAAAGGATGAAAGAACTTCACATTTTCAGAGAATCAGAAATATTAGTGTAAAACCTATATCTAAAGCCCTATTTAGGAAGTGACGAGGAGTGACGAACCCAGTGCTCACATAAACCTTGAACTACAACGAGAGCTAGATCCGCACCTAATCATCAATCTTCAAGCTGCAGAAGATGTATAGTACTTTCCATTTAACCCTAATTTTAGCCCATATTTAGCCCTGTTCAACGAATATTTTACCCTGTTGATTGAAAGCATATTTAGCCTAATTTTATTGTATAACTGAAAGTTTTATCTAAAAAAATTAAAGTAAAACGATTTTAAACTTATAAATATAAAAGGAAGTACGTGCAATACCATCAATCTTAAAAATGTAACCATGTATGTAAACCTATTTACTCCCAAAACATTCATTAAAATATTTAATTAGAGGCCTTTTTCAGACCAAACAATATGGTCTTGTTTGAATGCAAATAATTAATAATTTCTCTATGATATAAACAAAAGGTTTGAGAAATATTATAATACTGTACATTCCTTAACGTACTGTATTACTTGTACATGGGAACAGTGTACACGTTGTTGTACCCTGATCTTATCCCTCGCCGGTGCATCGACAATATATACCCCTGTTCAGGAGCTGAGGACAATATCGTTGCATCCTGACCACATCTAACTGGTTTGAGAAACGGAAGACAGGTGTTGTTCTGACACTTGTACAAGAAGACTGTACTACAAACAGTAGTTCTGGAGCTACTGCTGTACCTGTACCTCGACGGAAGAAGATTGTACTGGTACTATATAATCCTGGTTTGACCTGGATAAGGAGACGCTGTACTCTCTGGACCTGTGAGCATGAAGCTGTCCTGTTATTACAGCCATGAGTTATTCACAGGTGTGTTTATATCTCCTATACTGCTGTACCGTTGCTGTACACGGTACTCGCAATCTTGACTATTCTCTACTCTAACGTATTCAGGACTTGAAGGAGAGTGTTGATATTGAGTTGAAGATTGAATGGAGATTGTTGTTCTCAACCCTGGAGTTGACAACCTGTTAGTTTGGAGCTGAAGAGGTGTATGCTGAACCTGGGGTGAGAGCCAAATATTCTCAAACCAGGAAACAAATACCCTCCTGATCTCGTGAGCTCTGGTCAGAACGATGACAGGTGTGTTAAAACGATGATTTAAAGTGAATTTAAATCTAATATAAACTATTCAAGAAGTGAACCTTCGGAGATAAGGGGATCCGGTTAAATAAACAGTCTCGTCAAGAAATATACCTACGTGGACGGTGCTCCACCCACTCAGTCGATGCACCAAATGTAAGCACTCTTTTTAATATATTCGTGTGATTGATTGATTGTAAAATAATGATTAGTCGATGGTATTGCTTTAAAAATTGTTAAATTATATGGAACTGATAAATATTGAGATTTATTTTTTCAGTTTCCACCGCAAGACGTGCTTTCCCTGTTCCTAGACAATAAATGAACTGTGGATATTTACAGAAAGAAGCGTGTGAGAAATGGGTTTATGTTTATGTTAGGATTATTTTCAGGACTCCTGGCGGAGTATATAAGAAAATTTCCGATTGTTGTCATGATATTCAAATGATTGCATATATCCCATTAATATACAGATTATATTATATTCAATGATTACGAATATGAGTATGACGACTGAGCCTGCGTCCAGCATTTGGCGTGAGGACCTGGCCCGACCTAATTGAAAATTAGGTGAGAAATGCACAATTAGGCAACAGACAGTAAAAATTCCGTACAATCGTCGTTGAAATCTCATTCTTTGTGGGTAACCCTGTATATTGAACTTTAACAGATAGATTCAATTTCCTTCAAATCAAAAAATTGAAGAAACAATCACCTTATCCACCTTGTTATGGAGCAGAGCAGCAGTACTTCCAGCCATTGGGTCAACTTTACCATCTCCTTGATTAATATACACATATCAAGGCTAGCTACACCACGAGGTAGCTACAGGTTTACCCACAATGGATGAGACTGTAAAGACGATTTGTAACTCTTAAAATATGACGATTCCAAGTGAAAATTAAGTCTTTCCCTTGATTGTGGTCTTTAAGGATTTAAGGATTTGCTAAAGGATGAAAGAACTTCACATTTTCCGAGAATCTGAAATATATGGCAACAGACCGTAAAAATTCCGTACAATCGTCGCTAAAATCTCTTTCTTTGTGGGTAACCCTGTATATTGTGGGTAATCAAAGAATTGAAAAATGAATGAACCAAAGAGCCCTCCCCCCACCCCGACCTAGAAGAATAAAAGGATATTACCTTTGCCATCGGTTTTAATAATTCCTCCGACATCTAGACCTTGCACCACCGCAAATACCTGCTCCACCTTACTCATTATACTATCCGTTACACCAGTTAGTTTCTCAACCTCACCACGGACCTAAACTCAAGGATTTCAGTGATAGTCAATATTTAACACAACTTCAGTATTTACTATTTACAGAGAGATAATACTACTTCGTGGTATTTTCCTTATAGTAAAAGCACGATATAAAAAATCTTATTAAAACGGACTAGCCTTAATGTAATTTTAAAGAAACTAAAAAATAGACTACGGAGTGTGTAAGTAACTTTCTAAAAAGGCAAGAATAAGTTTCATTCAATTCAAACAACGACGTTTACAAACAATACTGCTCCGATTTAAAATTAATTTGTAACACTTAAAAATGGGAGGCTTACGTTAAATAGTATTGACATCAATTAGAGGAAAAGTACACTGATGTTCCGAACGGTCATAAATAAAACGTCTGTTTTAAAAAATTTCACAATTACCTTCGTGGAATCATTCTCCTCCAAAACCTTCTCCATCCTGGACTTCTCACTCTCCTCCAACCGTCTGACCAGGTCCTGGTTCTGCTTCTGCAGCTCGGTAACCTTTTTCTTGTGAAAATCCTCGTTCTCACCGAAAAATTTCTTGACTTTGTTTTCAAACTCCTGGTTTGTGTTTAATCTGTTAGTTAGGGTTCGGGTGTTCTCCTCCTGGTTACTCAGGAGGTTCTGCAGACGTCTGAACATTTAGAGTGTAAAAGCAGGGGTGTATTTATTTTTTTTCACTCCCATCTCTTTGGAAAACTTTCCTTCAGTGTTTTATTCGTTAAATTGGGGAAAGTATATACCCCTTATACAACATATTATCCTTATTCCATGAATATTTCTCAAAACAATATACTTACAGATAACAACCTTACAAAACAGTGAAAAATGGATTTCAAGCTACAAATAAGGGTAAAATTAGCCATGCGGACTGGATGAGGAATACAATAATTGACAAGAGGAATGATCTAGGTTTGTCAAATTCTCCTTTATCATAAAAAAGGTCAATAATCGTAAGATTCATCGTAAAAACCAAACCTGATCTGATCATCCTTCTCCTTAAGCTGGCGATTACAATCTTCAACTGTCTCCCGTAAGCGTTCCATGAGCAGAAGGTTGTTGTGTGAAACAATCTCTAGGATCTTAGAGTTAGTCAGGTTGAAGCTCTTTAAACCGCCCACCTCGCCAAAGTCAACGGCAGAAAGGAGACTATTTGTTCCACCGAATGCATCTGGACTTTCAAACTTATCCGAATCTGACACGATCGCAGATCTTTTGGTTATTATCTGAACCCCGTCACAAGCAGCCATTTTAGCTTCTGCCCACTCGAAAAACGGTCTTGGACCGAGTAATTTTACAACCTTGAGTCTCACTGCAGAGTCTTTCACCTCGTGAATACTGTCCCGATGACCCAGAGCATACTCTGCATTTATTTTTTTACACTTAACACAGAATTGATCTTTAGATCTACAATCTGACTCAAGGTGGTTGCTCCGACCACACCGGAGACAAATGTTTGTGTTGAAAGAATTAGTTGGACCAACTCCGTTCTCAGGCCCATCTGCAGAACCAAGCAACTTTATACTCTCACCTTAATCAAAGCAATTTTTTAATTTAAATTTATGTTCAATTTATAATATTCGTACGAAAAAAAATTCATAACTGATCTTACCAATCGTATGTTTCTCATTCTTGAGTCCCTGGATGAGTGTGGTAGCAACATTCTGGTCATGAACAGAAACCATGACCCAACCATCAGCAGGGCCTCCAACAGCCCCGTCACACTCCAACAACTCACCGTACGGTTCAAAAGCTTTCCGGATCTGAGCTTCAGACAAACAGGTACTGACAAAATTGGTTATAGTTAGATCTTCTAAACTGTTGACAGAGGATGATTGTAGAAACGACATTTGAAAAAAAGANAAAATGACAATAAACGCTATATAAATCAAGAATTTTATAAATTGATAACCAATGAAAGGCACTACATTTATTAAAAATATGTAAATTATAATGATAAGTTGTGAGCAGTGCGCGCACCATTCCACCCGCCGCAATGTAGCTGTAAAATGATCAGCGGCATTTGTCTTCTTGAACTTGAATAATGCAACTTTAATATTTCAATTAATTTTTATGTTTTATAGAAATGACATTTTAAAAGTTTCGTATGAAAAAAAATCGTTCCAAAAATAATTAAAGAATTTCTTAATTCCTATTCTAACGGAAGGAAAAAAATATATTTGTTGCGTCCTCCCTGTTTAAAGTCGTCTCTATTTTTGTCCCAACAGAAAACATCTGACTCACGAAACTCTCCTCTCCTGCTGTTATAAACCGCGCGAGAAAATAATTGAACTTGTAAACTAATTAACGGAATAAAGTTAAGTTAGCATGATATCAAACATTATAGAGAAGTAGTAGACTGTGGTAGTACATTACAAATTTACATTTCTGTAAAATAAATTAGAATTTTCTTAAAATGAAACGAAAGAGAGAAAAGGAATCGTCCGATTTATCAGACACAGAGCACATGCAGGCATTTAAAAAGCATAAAAAATCTAAATTTAAAAAGGAAAAGAAGAAGAAAGAAAAGAAAGCCAAGAAAGATAAGAAAAAGAAAAGTAAAAAAGAAAAAAAGCATAAACATGAGAAGGAGCGAAGTCCTGAGAAGAATGGTGATGAAGAACGGAGTGAAGTACATAAAAAGCGTGCTCCGATGACTAAAGAAGAATGGGAGAAACAACAGAATCACATTCGTAGGTGGGTTAGTAACAACTTAATAGTTAAGTTGGTAATTTCCATGAGAACGATTTTTGGCCCCCCCCTCCTATCAATTCAGCATGCGGATCAAGATTCAATTGCCAAAATATTAATTCAAAATGTATCAAAAGAACCACAAATCTCGGTATGTTTTCTATTCGTTAGAAATTAACCCTATCAAATTCCAGTAATTTAAAGTCTAAATGTTTGAAAAAAGAATGTCCATAAAAGGGAGGGGGGCATAAAACGTATTACTCTCCGGAAAATTTAAACAGTGGTTAAACATAACTTAGAATTGTCGTAGGAGGCTGATTTTTTGCATGCAAACTCAGAATTATTATTACATGCATTTTTGGTTTTGAAGGAATCTGAGCAAAAGTGCGCGCGCGCGCTTTTTGCGAAAAAATGCGACCTTTTTTACAGTAAATCAATGTTAACTTCATTAATTGCACTTGAAAATTTTTCCTCACACTCTTGAAACAAATATGCGCTAAAAAAATTCACCCCTAAAGTCTTAAATGTCCGCGCGCGCGCGCAATAAAAGAAAATATCTTTGAATACTTTTGTGCTAAGTTTGGCCCAAGTTAGAATAACAGTTGCATGTGATACATCAAACTATAGCAATTTAAAGATGCTTTCCGTTATGTCCTGGAACTTTAGAAAAACTATGATAGGTGGACCCCATAATTACCCTATGGCCAGCAGCGCGCCGATCAGAGTTCTGAAACTTAATTTTTCTTACCTAAGAAAGAGAATCTTGTTTCCAGTACCCCAGAATCGACATACTACATGCAAAACATATGACAGGATGACCCATAATGTAACTACCGGCTACTGGCGCGCCGGTCAGAATGCTCGAATATTTATTTTGACCTCAGAAATGAATTCCTCATGCCAAATTACCTATAAATCGACATACAACATGTAAATATGTGGGAAGATGACCCATAATGAAACTGCCAGCTACTAGCGCGCCGGTCAGAATGCTCCAATGTCTATTTTGACCTCGGAAATGAATTCCTTGTCCCAATTTTGCTATAGTTTGATGTATCACATGCAACTGTTATTCTAACTTGGGCCAAACTTAGCACAAAAGTATTCAAAGATATTTTCTTTTATTGCGCGCGCGCGCGGACATTTAAGCCTTTGGAGGTGAATTTTTTTAGCGCATATTTGTTTCAAGAGCGTCAGGAAAAATTTTCAAGTGCAATTAATGAAGTTAACATTGATTTACTGTCAAAAAAGTCGCAATTTTTACAAAAAGCGCGCGCGCGCACTTTTGCTCAGATTCCTTTAAAACCAAAAAATGCATGTAATATACATAATTCTCAGTTTGCATGCAAAAAATCAGCCTCCTACGACAATTCTAAGCTGTGTTTAACCACTGTTTAAATTTTCCGGAGAGTAATACGTTTTATGCCTCCCCCCCCCCTTATATTATCAATATTTTTGAAATATCATTTCAAATATGCAAAAAAATGCGAAATTTTAAAAACCTGATGTGCTATTAAAAAAAAAATGTGCCAATTTCTTTTAACGGGTTGTATGCAAATAATTTGCAAAATTTTCTTTGCTAAACTTGTGAAAACCGTTTCCACATGTCATAGCTTTCCAAAAAGCTAAATATTATCAAAATCAGACATCTGAAAGTGGATCAAAACAAATATCTGGTTTGTTACAGGATAAATTAGTCATTCTGGCAGTTTGCGTGAGGATTCATGCTGTCAGTATATAAAAGCTCAGTTTTAGACCTAAAGGGAGGGCTATGGGCATAGGAAAAGTTAGAAAATTTTGACAGCCTCAGACCAATACTTTTTGAGTTATGTAAAAAACTTCAAGGGGTGTAGTCAAATTGCTCCCCCCCTCAGCAGGAATAGGGTTAAGAAAGATGTAAAAGTGTATGAAAGAAACCCTATAAACTGGATCCTAATATTTATCATAGTGGAAAGGTACTTATCCACAGGATTAAATAGCTAAAAACGAATTCCAGGGTATTTGATGAGGATACTGGAAGGATGAGGTTGGTTCGAGGATCAGGAGAGATTATGGAAGAATGTGTCTCCAAGGAGCGCCAACAAGCCATCAATAAACAGGTCTAGCCATCCTTCAATAAGGTTTTAAATAACCGTTTTGGAGGAGACAACTCTAGTTGTTTTCTGACTAATTTATCAAAATAAAAATTTAAGTTTACCTAGGGTATATTGCATAATTTTGTCCCTAACCGCCATGATTTTCTCCATCTTTAGTAACACCATCAAACTCACCTGTCTGTAGCTTCAAAGTTCATTGTACACACATTATAAACAGTTTTCATATTTCATACTTTAATTCAAAGTTTCAGAATTTTATTTATTGTTTGTATAAACACTTCTTCATGAATCCTAATTTTAAATTATTTCAGGCAACTCTGGCTGACGGAGCTGGTTTCCAGAAAAGTTTAGCGAGACAGCTTAAATGAATATTTATGTAAAAACCTTGCATTTCTTATCTGTGTTATTTGTTATTTGGGTTTTCAAATCCAAACCTTCTATTTATTATTTAAAATTTCAGATTAAAATGTAAAATGTCTGACTCTAGGTCCAGCTCTGATGCTAACGGAAACTTCTGTGACGGAGTGGAGCAGGGCCCGCTCAATGAATCTGTCGAAGAACACAATGATCTCAATATTTCCTCCAATGATCTCCCAGACATCTCTCAGCATGATTTATCCTCCAATGATCTCCCAGACATCTCCCTCCATAATATATCCTCCAATGACTTACCTCCGGAAGCCTCCGATCTTGAATTATCAAGTAATGATCTCCCTCCGGAGAGCCCGGAGAAAAATGAAATGTCTCTGTTAAACCGTTCTTCTGACTTCTTACCTACTGAGAGCCCTAAAAGGTAGTTATTAATTTTTAATAAAAAGACGATTGAAAACAAACTATTAAGGTTTATGCCTTCCATCCGGGTAGGGGGGGGGGTGTAGGCTTTTAGATTTAACCACTTAATTTTATACTTAAAGTCTGATGATTTCTTTTATGCAATTCGAGTCTTAACTATTTTAACTAGCTTGGGATCTTTGCCTGGAAAATAAACTTTTCTAGAAAACTGAACAAATACTTAAAAAAGCTAAGAACATTCCCGTGACTTTAATGAGTTCCTCATTTGATACAAGTCGGTCAAGATGTTCACGATATAGGATCAGACAGACAAACAGAGATTAGTAATCTTTTTGTATAAAGATATTGTATATAAATAAGATTTAGTTAATAAGCAAAATCTTTTAAATGATTTCTTAAACTGTCCTAATCAAACCTTATTGGATCAGGATCAGTATCAATGGAATTGAATCAGGAGACAACCTGGAGCAGATGATGCTGGAGATCGGAGATATTGATGAGTCCTTATCCTCCCCGAGAGAGGTTGAGGACTACAGAACTGCAATCTCAAACAGAGATAATCTCATCAAGCGGTAGGATCGATTAATACAAGTTCAATGGTTTCATTTTGATAAGTATCCGGGTCCGAACTAAAAAAAGGAATCGATCCAGATGTAGATTTTCTGAAAATTATTGCATTTTCTTAAAGTAGAAGAAAGTTCTCCAACGAGTTTATTTTTTTATTATTTATTCTTCTGTATTCCTAGGTTATCAACCAGCCTACAGCATGTTCTCAAGGAAAGGGGAGAAGATGCACAGATAACTTCACTTCTAGGAATCATATTACAAACAAAACTTAATTATTAATTCACTAATGAAAAGAAGCAGTTTAAAAATTGATATACTTCCTAATAATCATGACATAAAGTTGGAATCTAGTAATTTTATTATTTGTAACATTTTCCTTTCTAGTTATTATTTTTTTAATGAACGTTTTTTATTATGAAAAACATAATTAAATTCTGTTTTGTTTTATCAGAGGAGGAGATGAACAGTCTCAAGGTTCAGGTTAAGCTAGCAGTAGAGAAGGCAGCTAAAAATAAATCCTGCAGGTCTTAATTTTCATAATTACAGTATTTTATATTGATCAATGATTACTTAACAACATGTTTAGAATAAGTTTTCATGGAAAAGCTTAAAGAGTCTGTCGACGTAATTTTATGAATTACATGCAGGGACATATTTTCTTCAAACTATTTCTTTCGAAATCGAAAATAATTTCGGGTGGTGGGTAATTCTTGTTCTTGAATAAACCTCTGGTTGCATGTCATTGTCCTTTAAACTTTTGTCTAAAACACTTATGAATAATTTTAAATTAATAATTTTATGGAGTTACATTTTTCTATTTATAAATTTTTTGTTTTTAAATGCGGTTTCTCTTGGGGATTAATGGAGCAGAGAATAGGAATGAATTCAGGAGAACTTTTATCTTCTAAAAATATTTTCTAGAGTATTTTAATATGATGTCCGCCGATAAGTTAAGTTTAGCCATAAGATTATTGATTTATTTTGTGTTTTCCCCTCATTTAAAAAGAACTATTCGTTAATTTGTTCATAACATGTCTGGTTGTTCACCCTATGTATGTAGGATGTAGCTTGTAGATTGATATTTGTATATTCAGAACCCGGTATACGCAGCTGGAGAAGGAACGAGATGAGCTGATTTCAAACCTAAACCTAGTCTCAGCTCAGCTCAAGCTCAACATGGATTCCCTCCAAGAGAAAGAATCCGCACTCCTTCTCCTAGAATCTAGTCTTGCCAGTATTAAATCTCAAACTAACCAAGAAATTGCTCAATTGAAACTAGACGTACAAAAGACTGAGGAAAGGATGAAGGTTGAGAGTGAGGAAAAGCTTAAGAAACTAATGGGTGAGTACGAAATAAAACTCCAGAATCAGGTCGAGGATCATCAGAAGGAGGTGACTGCTCTGGAGGAGAAATATGAAAAGGAGCTTGAGGCTATGGAGGACAGGTACGAGGAGGAGCAGGTGGTGGAGTTCAACCTTCTTGACGCAGAACTTCTCAGTGTTAGGGAGGAGAGGAATGATCTGCGAGAGAGGTTGGATGAGATTGAATCAGGGACTAGAGCCCTGGAACTAAATAAACTCCAAGAGGAGCAGAATCTACTCTTGAAGAAAGCAGAAAATGAACAGAAAGCTCTAGGTAAAATCTATTCTTATATCAGCAAACATAATAAAATCTAACTAACATAAGATTAATCTTGTGTAATGTGTAAATCATTTTTATTTTAGTCGAGAAAATGTTAAAACTTGAGAAACTATATGCAGAGGAATCTTCTATCAGAATGTCCCTTGAACAAAACCTGAACGAGGTTAGCTCCGTTCTAGATGAAACTCAGTACAATGCTATACCCTTGAAGGTTCGGGAATCTATCGAGAAATCTCTCCGACTCTCCTGTAACTTCTCTAGGAGCAGAGAGAGTCTATCTCAAGACGGAGATAATCAGAGTTGGAAGGAGAACCTGTTTCCTTCATCTAATATCACTCAGATCGAGAGTGAAGACGATGTTTCCTTTAGATCTACAGGTAAATCTTATTCTTCAAAAATATTGTGATAAAATATTTTGTTAATCGTAAAATTTCTGATAAAAATCTTATATATTTCTCAGATGTTAAATTCATATTTAAACCTTTATTTCTGATCACTGACATGTTCGTATCTAGATACTGAGACTACTCCAGTCCACCGACCCGTTCTACAGAGATATGTAGATGAGTCTGACCTAGTTCGTTCTCTGAAGGTATTCCAGCTTCTAATCTAGTGTTTTCATGTATCCTTTTATAGGAAATTATATTCCAGCTTTCAATCTAGTGTTTTCATGTATCCTGTTATAGGAAATTATATTCCAGCTTCCAATCTAGTGTTTTCATGTATCCTATCCTATTATAGGAAATTATATTAATTACAATTACAATTTTTTATATTGTTTAATGTAATTTTGCTTTAGACAAATATAAATGATAAATATATTATAGGAAATTATATTTATTACAATTTTTGTACTTGATAACAATATATTAACAATACAGAGGAGGTCGGATCTTTTGTGTGGGGTATCGTTGGTAATCTTAATAGGTTTGATCTCGATATACAATTTGGGCACTTTTAATTTGATCATACACGATTTATCCCCCAATTAAAGTTATATCTGCAGGGTATGACCATCACGGGATATCGGAGATTAATTGAATAATTCCGAAAGTTTCCCATAATCAAGATCACTACTTGATCCCGAGATTCTCAACACATAAGTTTAGCCTGAGTTCTAAAACTGAACAACCATAATTTTATTATTAAAATGATTTTAGTAAAATATATTTATGAACTTATTTCAACCTGAACTATATTTATTTCCTTTGGTATATTGTTAAATCAAAATATTGTACTTCACAGGGAGAGCACGAAAAAGAGATGAGTGAACTGAGAAGATATTTTGAAAACTACTGCGCAGAAATGGAAAGAAGATACAGGAATGAGTTTGAGGAGCATTTAGCCCATCAGAGAAACCTTTCTAGTCGACAGGGGTAAGAGATCCTAAAAACTAAGTTATTAAAACAATCTAAGCATGTAACCTTTATCATCACCATTTAAATTTCTAGGACGGCTCCACTTTCTTTAGAGATATCACAAGGACAGTTAGATTTCTCCGAACTGGAGTCTATATCTCCACGTTCTTTAGACAGTTCTCAGCTTAACTCCTTAGGTAAGAATTGGCCGAAAAAACTTAAACCCTTATCAAAGAACCTTCATCTTACAATTATAAAAATTAATAATGTATTATTATTCCTTTCTTGAAGATGGATATAAGTTGTTTTCACTCAGGTTATCAAGGCCCCCTGAGCGGACATGAAAGTGATGGATATCCGTCCCGGCACCGTTGTGAAAGCAATCCTTCTCTTCACTCCCGGCATAATAGTGATATTCCAACCCAACTACAGGGAGGCATGTCCAAGACAGGTTCTCCTCGGAGAGAAACTTTAAATCAAGAAGTTGGGAAGGATTCTGATTCCTTACATTCCGTTTCTTTGAACCTTGGTGGGATTATACAGCTCACGGAGCAGAGAAGGTAGGTTCTAATTTTTGGTGTACTCACTTAGCTCATGGAGATCTATACTTTGTATTACACTGCATACGTAAAATTAAAACACAATTCTTTCCTACAAGAGACATTCAGTTGGCCTTTCAGATTTTAGGTTTTATTGTTATTAAAATACTTATTAGAACTTAAATTTGATTTTTTAGATTTTAAAACAATGAAAAAACATTGTATAATTAAAATTCTTTCTTGAACTCATTCAGCCTATGTTTCAAGAAAAATTAGATAAGATTGAAAATTAAGATTTTATAACATTTTGTTTTTATTTGACCAAATACAGCTGAAAACCACAAATATGAAACAATTTACGCAAAAACAGAGATAATAAAAGCAGTTACGCAAATTATTAAACAATTTATAATGTACAAATAACATATATATATATATATAAAGTAACTGCATATCAAATAAAAACTACATAATCTTTTAATTCATTCAAAATATACATTATACATCAATTCATCTAAAACAAAATTCTTTACTTTAAAGTAAAAATAATCGTAAAACCTCACCTCATTCTTGATTTAGTGTCTGTCATCTCAAGTTTGCTGGTGGGTATATGACGTCTCTAACAGTCTGATCTGATCTGATCTGATCTGATCTGATCTGATCTGATCTGATCTGATCTGATCTGATCTGATCTGATGATCTGATCTGATCTGATCTGATCTGATCTGATCTAATTCATTGTAAACGTGGTATTAATTTTCGGCTGGACAAAGTTGTGATGCATTCTACAAAGTTCTATTTAATGGATATTGGTTGATTTCTTAGAATATTGATATTTGGAGTAAGCAATATAGTAAAATCTAGTACATTCTTGTCTTTTGGTTAGTTTAAATTAAGTTAATGATTCGAAAACATGTTTAAGCTAGAAACCCGACGATATCCTCCCCATTATTGATCAGATCAGGGTTTGAAGGGTACCGTTGTGAATCGAACAAGGACTTGTTAAATGGAGGGTCACTTAAAATTACAAGGATTTAGTCACATCAAGTAATTGTTGATTAAAATTGCGTCTAGATTGATTAGTATTGAGGTTGCGTGATAGGCTTTATATAATTAGTAAAGTTTGTCTCATTTATCTTCAGTTAATCAAACACCTTACTCCCTGGTGGAGGGATATACAGGGGGAAACAGGAGAAGTTATCAGCTTTAAACTTTAGGATATATAATCTGTTCATAAAACGATTAGTCTGTTCCCCTCACATATTTTAATCATCTATTGGAGAATTTTTCATAAATCACCAGTTTTAAACTTTAATCCTTCAATTTAAAAGTTCACGCGTTGGACATCCAGTTCAGTCAAATGTGGTATCACAACTAAAAGTTTTAACATGCTCTCAAGTTATAGAATAGTATTTAGTAGGCTCATTATAGACTATTTGTGGGAAGCCAAGAGAAAGAATATTTTTCAAGGGAATACCTTTTTCACTACAAGATTGTAGGCGTAATTTAAAATATAGACATAGACGTAACTTCTAAATCAGACATATTTTCTCTCCTTGAAATTTAATATTTTCATTGATTTGAATTTATAATACAGAAATAATGCACTTTAGTAAAATGATGATATTTTTCACATTTTTGATTAGATAAATATTTCAAGGGTACCATTGTGAATCCGGTATGACTCTCTTTAAATGAAGGGTTAATTATATATACAACGATAGTTCCTTTATTGCGTGTTGATCAATGCATCTTGCTTGCCCATGCCGCATTTACCTTTTTTCTTCTTATTGTGTATTGGGAATTTTTTTCTACGTGGCTTTATTTTTAACAGATGATATGTAAATACAAACTTAAACTTTTTATTTGTTTCCAGGATCCAGGATCTTGAGTTGGTAGAACGCCAAGAGGAGATTGTTAGATTAAAAGAGAAGGTTTGTCTATTGGAAAAGGCCCTTTCCAGTGTTGAAGGTGGAAAAGGGAAATGTGCCAGTTGTGCTCGATACAAGGAAACGCAAGAAAACCTGAAACTTGAACACACCAAAGGAAATTCGATTTTAAATTAAATTCATTTTATCAACTTTTAACATTTAAGCGGGATTTAAACATTTTCATTTAGAGAAATTTTTAATTTGGTCGAATATAGAGTTGGAGAAGATAAAGGAGGAGAACAAGATCAAGATCCAGTCTACCATGGAGAAATTGAAGAAGGATTTAGAATCTGATCACATGAAGAAGTTTGACGCTGTTTCCAAGCAGATTCAGCAGGTTCAAAACTCAGAGATTGAAAGAATCAAGGTTAGATTAAATTCAGAGCACTCAGCTGTCCTGGAGAAGGTTCAGTTAGAGCACGAGCAAATACTCCAGGATATAAAAGAAGCTCAGACTCTGGAGATAGAAGAGGTTAGAAGATCTTTCCACTCTACGGAGAAATCCAGTTCGGTTTCCAAGCCTGAACCTGAGGTTAACCCTGAAATCGTGGAGAAACTAGAGAAGGATCTAGAGAAGCTAGAGGTTGAACGAAATCAACTTAGATCTATGCAACACATGATGAAAAGTCTAATCAATGACCTTGCTCTACATTACAACCTCAGTCAGAAGCAGATTCGATTCTTCTCCGATTCAACCTTTTTCGAATCATTTGATCTAAAATCTTTAGATGCAAATGAAACCACAGAGTCCAACGCTCTGCACACACCTTTCAAGTATTTCGGCGGAGAAGTTTCAGCTCCTGAAAGTATGAATACTTCTCTACAGTCTGGTTCTCAGTTTTCTGTTCTCCGAGACCAGGAACACCAACTGGTTACTCCTAATCAATCTTTCTTCAGTAAAGATGAGCTGTCAGAACTGATGGGAGCTGGGTCCTTCCTGTCAGTGATGGAGAACTCGGAGGAGGTTTTCCAGGAGCTCCGCTCTCAGGTTCAAAGATCTAACGAGATTCTTAAAACTCTAGAACCTGGAAGCTTGCTCACCAAGATATCTGGTCTCCTTACTCCCCCAGACTCCCAGGAGTCGGAGAACTTCGTTGGTCGAGAAGCGGGACGGTTGGAGGTGGAGAAGGCAAGGTTGGAGTTAGAGTTGGCTGCAGCTAAACAACGTCTGCAGGAGATGGAGCTAAGTGGGAACCGTAGTGTGGATCAGAGTGAAGTTATAAGTGGGTTAGGAGGAGATATTTCAGGTTAGATTAGTTTCTCATTTTATTTTGAAATACAAAGATCAAAAGTCAAAACTTTATTTTAGAGTTTCAGCATTTTTGAAACATACATTTATTTCAGGAGAACCTGAGCACAATATATCAGTCCTTGATTTAAAAAGCTTACGAGAACTTCAGGATAGAGCTGCGCGTCTCCTCGGTGATACAGAGGGTTCCTTGCGCCCTGAGCAGAGTAGAGAAGCTGTTGAACTCCTAGCTGAACTCCTTATGCACACAGATCAGGTAATCCAGACCATTTTCATTTCTCACTCGTATCTTTTTTCATAATTATTCATTCGGTCATAACTCATTAGTTTTTTAGCTTTTTATTTCTTAAGTTTTGCAAATAATAAGTAATTTAAAAGATTGTTATGCTTGAATCTTTTATTTCAGCTTAACCTAACGTAAAGTTAACATTCTTGGTAAAATATAGACCTATTCTAGGTTATAAGTACCGCAAAACTGCAAGTAAGTGATCTAAGTCAGCAACTTGATGCAGCTGATAAACAGCTGAGGTCAACCCGTGGGTTCCTGGAGGAACAAGCTCAGGAACGAGAAGCTGAGAGAGAGGATTGGGAACGAAAACTGAATCTAGCTTTACTTCAATCCAGAAGGTAACGATTTGACAATTTCTGAAGAGTAACTACAAAAAGATTTTTGAGAAATTTTAGAAGATTTAGATTTTGAGAATAAGTTCTTGTTTTAGAAGATCTGAGATTCGGGAACAGGGAGACGAAGAAACGGATGTCGGAGAGGAAGAAGATATTCTAAGTTCAGGAAAGGAAGAAAAACAAGAGTTGACCGCAGCAGTTGAGAAGATTTATCAACTGAGAGAAATCATCCGAACCCTTGAGACAGATCTTGAGAATAAGGTTGAGGAGGAGAGGAGGATAACCGATGAGGTTCTAGAGTTAAGATCTGCTCTCACGGAGTCCTTGTTAAGCCAGGAGGCCGTGCAGCAGGAGCTGGAGAATATCAGAAGCAGTAGCACAGACCAGGAGCTCATTGATCTAGTCGAGGGGCTCAAGGAACAGCTCAATAGCAAGACTCAGGAGCTGCAGAAACACAGAGCTGTTCATCAACATCTTCACGATGTCAAGGTTGGTCTCATCTTTTTATTCATTTTTTAACGCTTGAAGATCCTTTTTCAAGCGGGAGGGGGTCTATGCGACAATTTTGTGCTGGTTGCGTTTAGTCCTAAAAATTAAGATGGAAGACTAAAATTTTGCTTGCAGCCTCCTATTGTTCTCATCTACCAATTATGGATTTAGAATATACACAAAATCATGATTTAATATCTACGTCACATGGCCATTTTCTTTATTTTAGGTTTTGACCTCTTGAGGTCATTGACCATTAAAATCATCTTTGGCCGAAAGGTGTTTCAGAATGAAATAAGAACACCTAAAACCTATGGTTTGATAACTAACATGGCCAATTTTAGTAAATTTAAACTTTCACCTCGGGAGTTCAAAAATAGTTGGCGGAGTATAATCACATGCAGATATAAAGAAGGATTCTTTAAATGGAATCCAATCTCACACTAAAAAATTGGATTTAATACTGAAAATAACATTATTATGTCTTGAATCTTTCGACGCCATAATAGAGATGAATGATCAATGCTCAGACTACATTGTAATAAACCTGTCTGGTTATTATCCTAACTAGCATTAGCAACTTTTAACATTGATTTTTTTTATTCAGGCACATCTGCGAGGTTTACAGGAGAGGGTTGTTCAGTCGACCAGGGAACTGGAGAACTCTGTCTCCGGTAGGATTAGTACCAACTCCAGCAGAGGTTCTAGTCCTCTTCTTTACAATGGAGGCAGTTTTGAGGACATAGGCATAGGTGGAGCTGGACTGGAGATTGAAGAGGTTTCAAAACTGGAGAAAAAACTGAAGATATTGGAGAAAGCTGAAACTATGGCTGTGAATAAAGTAAAATCAATGGATGCAGAAATCCTAAATCTAAAATCTGAGATAAAATGTTTGTTGGAAGATAAATCAAGTTTATCTGCTCAGCTGGAGGAGGTTGGCAGGGCTGGAGCTCAGGCTCAACTAATTATCAGTTCTCTGAAAAAGGATAAAATGAATCTTGAAAAACAGCTGAAAGAGCTCAGAGGATATAACTTTGAGGACCTTCAGGTGAGTTTTTATATTTTTTCTGGGTTTGAATATAATTTTTTCTTTCAAAAACATTTTATAAAAATTTTTATTTTCCATTTATATAAAAATTGGATTCAAACAGTGATATCTAATTTTACCCAATCGGTTTGCCCTTTTGTCTGAAAGTCATGCATTTGGAAGACCTTGCAAAGGTGGGAAAGAGAAAAACGATGTAACTAGTCATTATTTCTTTTCTTGTTAAAGGCAAGAAGCAGGATTCTTGAATCTTGTTTCGTAAAATCAAATTTCTTATGCTTCTAGGAAATCAATCTCTACCCAAGCCACTGAACAAAGTTATTCCTGTTTTTTCTCTTGTTTTCTAACTTAAAACAATAAATAAATGATAGTAGGCACAATTATACAGAGGGTTGTTCATATCTGATTCTATTCTTGTAACACATTATTGACATTTCTTGTTATTTTATTATTTAAAATATTTTTCAGGCTGAGAATGCTCTTCTTCAATCCAGAGTTGTTTCTCTCCAAGTACAAGTGTCCACGCTTCAGGTAAAGGAATAGAACAGGGAGAATGAGACATTTTTTAATTGTTTTTTTTTCTCGTGAATCAGTTGCAATAGTTTTAATATTTTTTAAGAATTTTATAATCAATAATAATTTTTTTTAAATATTAATTAACCCTATTAGTATATATATATATATTCTTGAATCTTTCTCTGCAATCCAATCTTATAATTTCAGGGAGAAAAACAGGCCAGTAAACATAGATTCCCAGTTCGAGGAGATGGAACTGAAGTTATCCTTCAGGAGAAAGAGAAGATTAGCCTGCATCTAGAGCAAACCTTGGACAAACTCAAGATTATTGAGACGGAGAAGGATCTAGTTGAGCAGAGGTGTGCAGGACTCAGTGCTAAGATTGAAAGATTGGAGCGGGAGATAGAGTCCCAAGGATTGAGTTTACCTGAAAGCGATAAACTTCTTCAGTTGGAAAGAGATAAATCTGAGCTTGAAGAAGTGAACGCTAAACTTTTGAAAGAACTGGGACAGGCGCGTGCCGCGGAGCTTAACGCGCACAAACTTCAGATTCCAAAGTTAGCCGAGGACTTGTTAAAGGAAAAGAATTGTGAAATAGATCGTCTGAGATTTCAACTTTCTGAACTCCAGGTTAAATCTCAGAATTTGTTGCAGAGTACACCCAACTCCTGGACCTCCTCCCTAGATCACATGTCTAAAAGTTCTGTTGAACAGCTTAGAGAAGCTCCAAGAATTCAAAATCTTTCTGAACTTTCGTTCGTAGTGAACCGACGAGATGTAGTAACCCAGGCCAATAAGGTTTCTGTACACAACCTGGATACAATCCATGAAACCTCTTTAACTCTTAGGGAACCATCTCATTCTTCCGCAACTCCTGGAACAGTTCGGGAATGTTCGTATGAAACGTCAAATTCTGGAACTACCGGAGAAACATCACACGAGAGAACTATCCAAAGAATTCCATTGGGAGAAACTAAATCAGGAAGTACGAATCTATCCACCCCTGAGGTTGAGCTGACAAGAGATACTGCCAAGGACGGAACTGAAGAGAGTATTAACCATAATGATATTATTGATAATGAGTTGATTAGTTCTGAAGAGGTTTCCGCCCTACTCAATCAGAAAGCAGAAGAAATTGAAACTCTAAGTTCTATAATTCACGAAAAAGATTCTTATGTCTATGAACTCCAAGACAAGGTTCAGGATTCTGAGGAGAAAATAAAAAGTTTGGAAAAGGATTTGTCGGAAATTAATAAAACTCTGGAACAGAAAAATAAATTCTGCAAGAATTTAGAGCAAATTGTGTCCGAGAAAGCTGAGAAAGTTGAAACATTAGAAAACGCAGTTAACAAACTTAGAACTGAGGTTGAGGAGAAAGAATCTCAGTGTATTAGACTGAAGCAAGATATTATTGACAAGGATGAAGTTCTCTCCTCTTATGAGGATAAGTTACAGGACTGGCAGGATAAACTCCGCGACCTGGAGAATAAGCAGTTACAGGATATTGAACCCAACCTGGCAGAAGAGGTTAAAAGACTCCGTGAGGAGTTAAATGACCGAGTATCTGGGATGGAAAATCTTCACTCAATAATACAGAAGAATGAGAGAGATTTACAAAGAAGGATTGAAGCTGAGAGCGAACTAAAAAGAAAATGTTCAGAACTAAACAAGGATCTTGAGACAAAGATCCAGATCCTAACTGAATCCTCCAGAGCTACTGAGAGATTAAAATCAGATCTTGAATCAGCTCAAAATAATCTGGAGGACGAGGCCAGAGAAAAGCTTAAACTTGAAACCGAGCTGAGCAAGGTCACTAAAGAAATGTCTTCCATTGAGAGGGTTGTTAAAGAGATGACGACCCAGTTTAAACGAGAAGTCGGGACAAGAGATCAAGAGATTTCCAGATTGAACTTAAAATATCAAGAAATTGTAAAGAAACAATCTGAATCTCTCAATGCACTAGAACAAGCACCCTATGCTATATCCTGTGAAAAATGTGATGCAAAATTAAACTCTGTAGACAATGGATCTCTAGATGATTTAACGACTCTAGTTGAACGAGAACTGGAGAAATCTTCGGAATTGGATCGAAGTCTGCTCACGCAATTGGTTTCCGGTAATACAACGTTAAACACAACACAGGAGGATATCTCAGAGGTTGAGCGGCTACTCCGCAAGGTTCAGCAGGACGGAGTTAAAGTTCTCACCTTATCGGAGAAACTGTTTCTGACCAAGCACTCTCAAGATGAAAACCCAAATGAGGATGGACGACTAAGAGAAGTGTCCCGAAAGCTTGAGCTGATGCAGTTTGAAATTGAGCAAGAACGCGTGGTTTGTGAGGATTTAAGAAGATCTTTGGACTTAGAGAAGAAAAATGGACTCGAACTTTTTTCAAAACTCTCATCCGAAAGAAAGTTAAAGAACGGGTTAGAAGAAGAACTAAGTGGAGCTCAGCGGCAGATACGAACCTTGTTAAAGGAAAAATCTAGAAATCATCAGATGATTGTTGATTCTGACAACGAGGAATTTCTCAACACTATCAAGTCACAGAAGCAGCAGATAGAGAGCCTGGAGGAGAGCTTGAGAATGGAGAAGGAGAACTTTTCTCAGCTCCAGAATGTGTTGGCTGTGGAGCGAAGGCGGGCACTGAAGACCGAATATTCCCAAGAGCGAAGAGACGAGGAAGATATTGAAGAACTGAGAAATCAGCTGAGAGCGGAGAGAAATTATAGAGATCAATTAGAATCCAGACAAGAGACAGGGAAATCAGGAGAGGTTGCTAAACTTATTATAGATCAACTCAACCATGAGTTGAGAATTGAAAGAAAAAAGAACTCCGAGGTTTCCCTGGAACTGGAGAAGATGAATAGAAACCTCCAGGATGGAAGCCAGTTTAGGTTTCAAAGAGCAGAATCGGTTCAAATATCTGACCGTGGAGTTGAGCTAGATCAGTCCTGGAACCGAGCTTGGAGATCCCGAGAGTTAGAGCTAGAACGTCTCGTCGCTTCTCTTGAGTTGAGAACTGAGATGATTGAAAGAGAGAACGAAAGAAAAGGTCTTGAACTGGATAAATTAAAGTTGGAACTTAGTCAGCGAGAACGGAATAATTCAGGTAGATATTTACTATTTATCATTTATTTTAAAATGCCTTTTTCTATTACAACTAAAATACCTTCCAGTTGCATTTTATTATGTTATTTTCATCTGTGGTTTCAGGTTTGAGTAAAGAACAGCTGGAGAGAATGAAACAGGTCAATTCATTCCTTGAACATAACCTGAAGGAGAACGGAGAAATGTTGGCCACTATATCGAAACTTCAAGAAGAACGCCATGAGTTGAAGAGTAAACTAGCGGAGCACAAATATCGACAGGAAACATGTTCCTGCTCAGGACCTGGAGAAAATAGGCAGGATTTATACAGCAGGTATCTGAGAACTGAGTCCTACAGGAAAGCATTAATCTGGCAGAAACGATATCTTCTTGTTCACATCTCTGGGGGGTATTTCAGTAGGGAACCAGTGCTCAGGGTAGGACGACAGAACTTGTCTGGGATTAACAGGTTCAGGGCTGCTGTTTACTCTGTAACCTCTATCCTGAGAATGAAATTTCTGATCAGAAGATGGAGCAGCGGGAAGAGAGCAGGAGTAACTCCGTCCAGATCTAGAGCTTGGAGCAGCGCTCTTTGTTCATCGTCAGTCCCTGAAATGAAGACTCCAACCCAGAGAAGACCTGAATCATTGGACATAAGATTTCCTGCGCACTCTGGATTGCATCCTGTATACAGTCCTAGGCTGGAGCAGAGGAGTAGAGTAAGACGAACTTCTAGTCTACGAGAGCAACCAAGGAGAAGTCTAGAGAGTCCAAGCTCTATCTCAAGCTCAAGTTCAATCCACCCTCCTCCAGTAGTTACAGGACGGACTCCGCCAACCCGGGATATTGGAGCAAGGAGACAGCGGAGTAGTGAACCTAGTGCAGGAGACCATCATACGCTTAATAATCAACCTCGGAGAAGTTTAGGGTTTCAGGAGCAGGGTTCAGCAATCAGGGATCCGGAGTTAGTCGCAGATCTCAAAGATTATCAGGAGAAATTAGAGTCCTTAGAGAGACAACTTGGGATTAAATTCTAGATATTACATATTTATGCAACTTTTAATGAATTTGATATTTTTAACGATGAAATCTTGGTTGTTAAAATTTTTAGTTTGACTCATGTTCCTATTTTGCATGTTAAATGTAACAACTCAACAGTATTTAAACATATTTTCATAACTTGACGTAAGAATGTAATAAATTCTCTCTGTTAATAAAACATATGTTAAATTATCTTTTATTAAAACAATATTTAGTACAGAGTACAGACAACATTCCTTTACGTGATTATTAATTTCTGTAAAATCTGTCTGTCTAAAAATCTTAAGTAAACCCCATTTCTTTTCCCCGAGTGAAAATGTTCTCACTAATTCTAGGTAAATACAGAGTTTTAATCAGGTTTAAAGATAAGCAAATCCGATTCACATATAAAGTATGAATTAGACATCTAGCTATGTTTGTAATAACTGATTATTTTCTATTTGGTTTTCTCTTGCGCATTTGTTTGGTTTAGATAGACTGGAGTAGTTAACAAGAAAAAACATTTTTAAGGGAGTACACAGAAATAATTCTGGGGGCGAAATTTGCCCGAAACGCCAAAAAAAAATTTCCCCCACTGGGAGCTCCTAGTGGGGGGCAAATTTTGAACTGCAAATTGAAAACATTTGGCTTCTTGGATATCAGGCAAGTATAAGATACTTTAAAGGTACACATACAGTCCAATTACCTAGTGCATGCACTACTTAATCTCTCTTTCAAACAAAACTAGCAGAAAAAAAAGTTTCTAAAAAATCGACTTTATTATGCTGTAATGGTAGTGATAATTAGTATTTAAACTAAAGATAGTAAAAGACATTTTTGAAAATGAAAAACTCGACTTAAACTTAAATTCCATGAGATGAAAAAAGGACCTAAGATAATTATGACGTACTTGTAAAAGTTTCTGTTTTTAAAATAAAGTAGGAGTACAAATGTACTCTATGTCATAAAGCTCTTCATTCATTTGAATGTTTGCTATGGCTGGCTAAACGGCTGAATTTTAGTAAGGAAACTCATGGATACCCTTGGGGATGACATAAGCAAAATAGATTTTAAGTTTTTTGTTTTATTTCTATTTTTAAATTCCACGGGCAACGCCTGGCACTTCAGCTAGTTTGTATTAAAAGAAAGATTACAAAACAGCTGTGCAATAAATAAAGTAAATTAAATCCAAATAAAAAAAAGGTCTTTTAATACCTCCAAACTCAAGCCAAACATTAAGATGACTTCTGTCATGGTGGCTCTGGTCCACTAATGCAATATTCTTAGTGCACTGAATGAACAGCAAACTATTATATTCTTCAATCTTGAGTTTTAGATTTGAAAAGTGTGAAAGCTCTGAGTTCTAGGAGGGGCTACGCCCCTCTTTACAGGTCCTGGAGGGAGGGGGCACTGCCCCCATCTATACACCCTTATTTTTCAAGCTGGAAAACCTGCAAAAATGTGATAATTATCTATTCTTTAAGATTTACAGCGAAATAAAAAAAGATGGACCCCAAATTTTTCTTTAATTCTGAAAGGAATATTTATCTTTCTAAATTTCATCATTAACTGTTAGATATCCAACAGTAAAGTATGGGGGTAGTTTCAATAAAATCCAAAACGTGAGTTTGTTATGTGCGTCAAAGTTTTTTTTTAAAACAAAAAGTCAAACTCTACCTTCAGATTATTATTTTTATTGAACTTGAGTTGTCTTCTTATTGTCTAACAACAACAAGGGAATTTGGTCCGACCCTCAGAATATATATATATATTCTGAGGTTTTTTTTTAAAGTTTTGGAGGGTTTTTCTTTAGGAGTTATCACAAATTTTTGAAACCGCATTACATTATGTACTTCAATAACGAATATTTTGTAGGCAAAGAATGGAATACATCACAAGGAAAACCAAATATTCACTATAATATGTTAATTTTGATGTTAATTTTAATGAAACGAGTTCTAAAACAACTCACCACACTCAAGGTATACGAGTTCAAATCAAGACGGAAACAAAGAAATCTAAAAATATAAAACCTGAAATAAAAGGTTTCAAATTAGAAGAGATAGTGCACGGTTTAAAAAAAATGCAATTTTTGCAATTTGCGAGAGATTGAGAATGTTGGCTTGTCTAAGACAAAGTCTGAGACACATGGACTGAAAGATGGAGCTTTAAATGTATCCAGAAGTAATTCTGAGTATACATTCTTTGGAATGAATAATCCTTCCAATGAAATACTTGTGTATCCAGAAGTAATTCTGAGTATACATTCTTTGGAATGAATAATCCTTCCAATGAAATACTTGTTTATTTACTTTACTGTAGATTAAGGTTTATTTCAATTACCAACGTTTAAGCAGCTATATAGAGCAAGCTGTTCAGTACAGCAACACGGGACAGTACACCAAATGAAGCAGCCCTTTCTATAGAGATCCTAGTGAATCTTAAGATTTCAATTAACTCCACTTCAAAAAAAATTGCGTTTTATGACCGTCAATTTTCTGGAAACTGTATTTCTAGTAATCATGTTTCGAGCACTAATACCTGCATGGTGCATTACCATCACGTACCTTACTTTGCTTGACTTATTTTGCGAATCATGCCAGGAAAATCACACTAATCCTATCACTGTGATTTAAAGGTCGCAAGCTCTTAAGAAAGAAAAAAATGAGAATTTTGCCAATATTAACTACTTTAAGACCAAAGCTAACAACAAGTGCTACATAGTGCTAAAATGTACATGTAAAGGGCTACAGAAAAGCATAAGTAAGATAGAGTAGTAAAATCAAAGCCCAACGCGTTACGACACTTCAAAGTCGACCCTGTCTTAAAAATTAATGAGACTATTTATAAGCAGGCTAAATATAAGTACCTAGTCTTAAAGCTTTCAGAATATTAAAAAAATTAACAAATTCGTACTTTCATCACATAGGGAAGCTATTACTATAGCCTTACTAAATGTTTTATGTCCAAAAAACTACAGTGATTACCAGAGAATATGAAGACGACATTAAAGTAATACTGAAGTGCATTTGATGTTGTTACCAAAGCTAATAGATTTACTAGTAAGTTATCAAATTACTTATTAGAGAAATGGGTCTGTTTACAATGCACATTTGCTCTGTTTCATGTTCAATGGTCTGGTAAAACCAAAGGCCAAGGCGTTGCGAGCCTGTCTAAGATTTTGACGACTTAAGTTTCAGAATTGTATATATTTCATGGTGAGACGTGTCTGTACGAAAAGTAGATTTTTTAGGAAGAGCTGTCAGAATCAAAAATATAATTGTTTTTAATTAAATGTTTTTGGCCCTGGCATGGACTGGGACTCATTTTAAAAACTTATTGATGACAAGGCAAGGGAACAAAGCATTATACTTTATGGGACTGTAAGCGTAATTTCGGTTCACCGACAAAGGGTCAAACGACAGAGGGTCAAACGACAAAGGGTCAAACGACAAAGGGTCAAAAGCGCTACAAAGGGTAAAACGACAAAGGGTCAAAAAGTGCGACAAAGGGGCAATTTTTTGTTTTTTTTACAATACTTTTGATGAACACTATCGTAACGAAAGCTAAAATCTAGAAAAATCAAAACGTTGACATCTCTAGTACGCAGCATTCACTGCGTTTTACAGAATTCAAGTGGGTTTTAAGATATTTAATCACAGAGCTCTCTTTACTCGATAAACATCGAAGGGGTCACCGTAGTAAATCAGGCATTGCCCCTCTTTGCATGGAGGGTACCTTAAAATTACAATTTTAGTCCCTTTAAACGTGCCTAAAGTTCAATGATGTCTGATTAACTCTATCCATGGTCCCTTTAAACGTGCCTAAAGTTCAATGATGTCTGATTAACTCTATCCATGGTCCCTTTAAACGTGCCTAAAGTTCAATGATGTCTGATTAACTCTATCCATTGTCCCTTTAAACGTGCCTAAAGTTCAATGATGTCTGATTAACTCTATCCATGGTCCCTTTAAACGTGCCTAAAGTTCACTGATGTCTGATTAACTCTATCCATGGTTTCTGAATCACCCCTCTCTCCTCCTCTTCAGTTTTATCTAAACAAAATATAAACAATGATATGTATTTTCCTCAATTTTCATTAATTAGAATATTTGTGTGACTGTATAGATAATTAGGAAATTATTTGGAGTCTTTAGTTCTCCCTGGGTTCCGGGCTCTCAACTAATTCATCAAACAAACGACAATTTGGACATCATTTTGAACTTTTTAAACAATTGATTTTTAATTTGATAAAAAAGAATATCTGCCCATATAAACTTGTTTAAGTTTAAAAATCCTTAAAATAAAAAAAAATACTTTTTATTTTTTAACTTAAAAAAATTTTTAAAAATGTTATTTCTGACTTTGGCGGTATAGGCAGTTCAACTTCATTAAATTATGGCCTTGGAATAATTTTTTCAATTTTTTTGTTAATTTGGAAAAAAATGTATAAGATTTTTTTATTGTATTCTAAATAATCCCTTGACCCTTCAAAATTTTTTTCTTGTCTTAAAAAGTAATTGAAGGATCAACCATTGAAAATATTTATTAGTCATTTAATTTTCGGACATTTTCCCTTTCTTCGTTCAGTATTGTCTTGGGTCCAAATATCAAGTGTGTACTGTGTACTACAGGGTGTCCCAAAAAAAACATGGGAATTCAGTGACGAATTTGATATCGTCTTTGTTATGAATTATTGGGACACCCTGTATAAGGTAAATGTCTGGCTGATACGAACACTTTCTGGCACTGGTCGCCTCATCAATGAACTGGATTAATTTTAAGCATAAAACTCATGAGTCATGAACCCATTGACCGATCTACATCAAATGTTGGTTGGAAATCTCAGGAATGTTCTTAGCTTGGTTAACAATTTTAAGTTAAGAGGGTTGACTTGTTCCTGGCAAAGCTGAGTGCTCAAGCTAGTTTCTTTACAAATATGTATTTTTTATTTGTTTCAATTTAATAAACGTTGAAAGTGGAATGTCCGATTTACAACGACACGAAATCCTTTAAACCTGTTTCTAAGTAACATTAAGTATGATATCGCCGCTTTTTCTCTAAAAACGTGTCGAATTCTTAGTCTCCTTTATTGTCTTTAAAGCACAAAAATCTATTAAAATTGGACTGCTTCCTCCATGCAATTTTACCTAAAATATGGTATGAAAATAAACGACACTTTTCTAAGCTTTTAAATATCAATCTTATTTCAAATTTTAAACAGAATTTAATTGATATTTTTATCAGCAAAACAAATGTATTAATTCTAACACATGCTATGTTTTCGAAAGAATCGAAGAAAGCAAAGATGATTTTACTAAGAAAAGACTAAATAGATTAAAAAGAGTAAAAAATATAATCAAACATAGAGGATGTAAAAATTGGCGCTAATTAAAAGATGGTGAATAATGCCAGTTTTGCGTAAAACCTACACCTTTTCCACAACCCGTAATGTCTATTTTATTTATTTCAAACATTACAAATAAATCTCATTTTAATATCTCTTCAAAAAATACTAACAATCAACCACTAGTTTATATTAAATATAAATGTAAACAAATATATGTAACTTTCCTTTTTCTTATATTTACATTCTTTACCGTTTTTTATGATTGGAGGTTTTCAAATATTTTCTCTTAAAACACTGGAAAAATTGGGCTGTGAATATGCATTTAAACTCAATTTCAACGAGGGCTTTTTCTAGATTCAGATTCCTCTTGGCCCCCAGTCTTTATAGGGTTAAGAAATTTGCCTACCCTGTACTTAAAGGTATAAGAAACTGTACTTAAAGTTAGGGCCATGTGGGGTGAATTGATCTTTTTAGCAATATAGAGGGGGTAATTTTTTTTAAAAAGATTAAAGAGGGGGGTAAAAAAACATACTCCCGCCCGGGGTAAAATCCTGCATATTCGCCTGAAAAAACAAAACATTTTTCATCTTTAACATTTTCATCCTTGATCAAACTTAAAGGTTCAAAGAGTACCGTTGAGAATCAGACATGTTTTTATCCTAATGTGCCATTGTAAAAAATAAAATAGATTTTCCCGATTAATAGTCACCCCTAATATAAACAATTGTCTATTTTGTCACTTTTCTTGTGTTAAGGGTCCTGTCGCGAGCAGGTCAGCAGGGTTGAATATAAGAACACAATCCACTCTGGAACCTTTAGTCGTTTTCTTACACTTAGCGCAGGAGAAAGGTAAGGATAAAATCAAGGATGAGTTAAAATAGAAAATTCATTCTGATAACTTAGTCTTATGTAATTTTAAGCTTTAATGATTTCTATTTGTAAGAAATTAAATCAACTCAGTGCTTTGTTGGCTATGTTTGTTTACATTTCTTACCATAAATTGCAGCACGCTTATGCAAACAAATATTTTGTGTTTCTTGTAGCAAAAAGAAAAAACAAACTAAAAAACCCCAACCTCGGAATGCTCCTTAGATGAATATGGTTTATTTTTATTTTTTTTCCTTTATTATAGTTTTATAGTTTTTATAGTTTTATTGTTTTTTGATGAACATACGTTTCTTAATATTAATTATTCATGATCTTTTCTAATAATCTTAAATATAAAAATTAGAAAAATAAATTGACATGTATACAGTTGTTGCATGGAATAAATAAAAACCAAATAATAATAATGGCTTAATTTGATGAACAATTCCAATTTTATTCATTAGCAAAATTCAAAAAATTCGTTTATCAATGATGAAAAGTATTAACATTTCACAATTCGTCGAAATGACCTTTATTGATATAAAGATTTCAAGAAATATTTTATTAATTTGAAGTCCTTTATTATACCAAAATTATTTTAAACTGGGGTCTTATTATTGTCTAGCTATTTGTAGTAATTAGATTTGAAAACAATTTGTAAATACTGAATTTTTGGGGATTTTTAATGAAGTTTTTGATATTTTTCGACACTGTCTAGAAGAAATTCACAATTTCAAACTGGATTATATCCAACAAATGTTTTTAAAATATTCAATTCTCAAAAATGTTAAGTAATTAAATACAGTGAGAACCAGAAAACTGTATAATAATAAGAAGACATCGTAGCAATATTTAAGTGATTTTGGTGTTGGCTTTACTATAAACATATTGAATAATTTATTAAGTTAAATGGGTCTGCTACACTGCAAAATACCTGTGTGTCATGTTCATTGGACTATTTAAAAACATAACTTAAGTATAAAAGTTGTCTTTATTTTCCAGAGTTTTCTGATTCTCACATTACATACTTTAAAATTCATACTTGGTTTTTAAATTATGAATATTTTAGATTCACCATGCCTGGCCACATCAAGCTAACCAAAACCGGGCAACCGGACCCTGACCCGACAGAGTTCTTGCTTCCCAACATGGATATGAAGCGCGCTGATCAAGCCAAAGTTTACGATCCTAAGAAGTCTGTTTGGATCCCTGATCCTAAATCAGGAGGGTATAGAGAAGGACTCCTTGAATCTGGAGATGTTGATGATCCCGCCAGCAAGTGTGTGGTTGCTGTTGGTCATGAGAAGTTTACTCACAAGTCTTCTGAGGTTGGTAAGGTTAACCCTCCCAAGTTTGAGAAATGTGAGGACATGGTTAACCTCACTTTTCTCAACGATGCTTCTGTCTTCTGGAACCTGAAGACCCGTTACCAGGCCAAGATGATCCATACCTACTCCGGTCTCTTTGTGGTTGTTGTCAACCCCTACAAGCGTTACCCTCTTTACACCCATAGGGTTGCTAAGATCTATCTCGGTAAGAGACGTAATGAATGCCCTCCCCATCTCTGGGCTATTGCTGAGACTGCCTACCGTGGTATGTTGCTGAACAGCAAAAATCAAGCTATGCTGATTACCGGTGAGTCTGGGGCTGGAAAGACTGAGAACACCAAGAAGGTCATCACCTACCTTGCTATGGTTGCAACAAGCAGCAAGAAGTCTGACAAGAAGGTTTCCCTTGAAGATCAGATTGTGGCCACTAATCCCATTCTGGAATCTTATGGAAATGCGAAAACCTCAAGAAATGATAATTCTTCTCGTTTTGGTAAATTCATTAGAATCCATTTCACTGCATCTGGTAAACTGGCTGGTTGTGATATTGTGTCCTATCTTCTTGAAAAATCTCGTATTACTGAGCAACAGGAGGTAGAGAGATCTTACCATATCTTTTACCAACTTCTTCAACCCTATGGAGATGGAATCGGAGGAGGGCTGAAAGCAAAGTGCCATCTTAGTTCTGACATTTATGATTATACATATGTATCCCAGGGTAAGACCACAGTTGCCTCCATTGATGATAATGAAGAGTTGGAGTATACTGAGGATGCCTTCAATGTGCTTGGGTTCAAGGAGCAGGAAAAGTTTGATTGCTACATGCTCACTGCTGGAGTCATGACATTTGGAGGTATTGAATTCAAAACAAAGGGTAGAGATGATCAAGCTGAGTGTGAGGCCATTGGACCTGACACGTTCCCAGGAAAAGCTGCAGCTCTTATGGGAGTTGAAGCTGGACCAATGATTAAAGCTTTCTGTAAACCAAGGATCAAGGTAGGGACTGAATGGGTCACTAAAGGTCAATCATGTGTGCAAGCCACAAATGCTGTAGGTGGTATTGCAAGAGCTATCTTTGACCGTGTCTTCAAATGGCTGATTGAAAAATGTAATGATACCCTAATTGACCCAACCCTGAAAAAAAATAACTTCTGTGCTGTTCTTGACATTGCTGGGTTTGAAATCTTTGAGTACAATGGATTTGAACAAATTTCCATCAACTTTGTCAACGAGAAGCTTCAGCAATTCTTTAACCACCATATGTTTGTTGTTGAGCAGGAGGAGTATGTCAAAGAAGGTATTGACTGGGAAATGGTTGATTTTGGTATGGATTTGGCTGCTTGTATTATCATGTTTGAAAAACCCATGGGAATTTGGGCCATTCTTGAGGAGGAATCACTTTTCCCCAAAGCAACTGATAAATCTTTTGAAGAAAAGCTGAAGGCATCTCTTGGAAAACTTCCAGTTTTCCTGAAACCCCAGTCCAAGACTGACAAGAATGCTCACTTTGCTCTTTCTCACTATGCTGGTATTGTGTCCTACAATGTTACCGGTTGGCTTGAAAAGAACAAGGACCCTGTAAATGACTCTGTTGTTGAAGTTTTCAAATCAACTTCTACAGTTGAGTTACTTGTTCATCTTTGGTTGGATCATCCTGGTCAACCAACCTCTGCACCAAAAGATGATGGAAAGAAGAAGAAAAAGGGTGGCGGTGGTAAAACTGTGTCCTCTGTTTATCTTGTATCACTTGGTGAATTGATGCATACCCTCCACAGCTGCGAACCTCACTTTGTGCGTTGCCTTGTCCCTAACACTCACAAGAAACCTGGAGAGGTCGAACCTCCTCTAATTATGCACCAGCTCACTTGCAATGGTGTGCTTGAAGGTATCAGGATCTGCATGAGAGGTTTCCCCAACAGAATGTTGTACCCTGATTTCAAATCTAGGTATGCCATTCTTGGTGCTCAAGAAATCGCAAGTTCAGGAGATAACAAGACTGCTGTTTATGCTTTGATGGACAAGATTGAGTTCCCCAGAGATAGATATCGTCTAGGACATACTCTTGTATTTTTCCGTGCTGGTGCTCTTGCATTCATGGAAGAAAAGCGAGATGATATTGTGATTAGGCTTGTACGTTATATTCAAGGAGAGGCTCTCCGGTTTATGAGATCTAAAACATTCAAGAAGAAGGCTGATCAAAGAGAGCTGATTAAGGTCTGTCAAAGAAACTTCAGAAAATTTATTGCTCTGAGAGACTGGGGATGGTTTGTGATTATTCAAAAGACTCGTCCTATGATAGGAATGCCTAATCCTGAGGAGGAACTTCGCCTTCTTGAAGAGCAGGCTAATGCTAAATATGGAGCTTATGATGAACAACTTAAAACTAAGGAAAGACTTCTTCGAGAAAATGAAGACATTAAGGAGGAAACTAAAGCTCTTTTGAAGCAAATTGAGAAGGAACAGGGTAACATGTCTGAGTATCATGAGAGACAAGCAAAGATTTCAAGCCAAAAAGCTGATCTTGAATCCCAGTTATCTAAAGCTCAAGAAACTCTGATTCAAAAGGAACTTGAACGACAGGAAGCCACAGCAGAAAAGAAAATTCTAGAACAGGAAGTTGTTGCTGTTAAGAAAGACATTGAAGATGTTGACATGGCCATACAAAAATTGGAACAAGAAAAAACCAACCGAGACCATACCATTAAAAGTCTTAATGATGAGGTTGCAAATCAAGATGAAGTCATTAACAAATTGAATAAGGAGAAGAAACATTTGAATGAGAATGCCGCAAAGGCCAGTGAAGATCTTCAGGTTGCAGAGGATAAGGTTAGTCATCTTAATGCGATTAAAAATAAACTAGAGCAAACTCTAGATGAGTTAGAATCTGCTCTTGACAAAGAAAAGAGAGGAAGAGCCAATATTGAAAAAGAAAGGAGAAAAGTTGAAGGAGACCTGAAAGTAACACAAGAACAGGTCGCTGATCTTGAACGAGTCAAAAAGGAATTAGAGAACTCAATAGCCCATAAGGAAAAAGATGCAGGAATTCTGTTTAGCAAACTGGAGGATGAGCAGTCCCTGGTTGCAAAGGTTCAGAAGCAAATCAAAGAATTTCAATCCCGTGTTGAAGAGATGGAAGAAGAACTTGAAGCAGAAAGGCAAGCCAGAGCAAAGGCAGAAAGACAAAGATCTGACTTATCTAGGGAGCTAGAAAATCTGGGAGAAAGATTGGTAGAGGCATCAGGAGCTACATCAGCTCAAATTGAGTTGAATAAAAAGAGAGAGGCTGAAGTTAGCAAGTTGAGACGTGATCTTGAAGAAGCTTTTATTCAACAAGAAGCTACTCTAATCTCACTCAAGAAGAAGCACCAGGATGCTATTGCTGAAATGACTGAGCAGATTGATCAACTAAATAAGATGAAGGGTAAGATAGAAAAAGATAAGCAGCATATCATGCATGAAATTGCTGACACTCGATCAGCAACTGATGAGGTCAACCGTTCCGCAGCCGCAGCAGAAAAATCTCAAAGAAATCTTTTGACCCAACTGAATGAGTTAGGTAAAAAGGCAGAAGAAGCCAACCTGACTTTGGCAGACTTTGAGAGTAACAAAAGGAAGCTTTCTGCCGAAAATGCAGATCTGCTTCGCCAGCTACAAGAACTTGAAAATTCTGCTAATATGCTGTCCAAGGTTAAATGTGCCCTTGCCTCTCAACTTGATGATCAAAGGCGTATTGCTGATGAAGAAGCCAAGGAGCGCCAATCTCTTCTTGGAAAATTCAGAAATGCTGAGCATGAAGTTGCTGGAATGAAGGAGCATTATGATGAAGAAGTAGCTAACAAGGAAAATCTTGTGAGACAACTCAACAAGGCTCAAGGAGAGTCTGATATGTGGAGAACCAAGTACGAAAGAGAAGGAGTTGCAAAGGCTGAAGAACTAGAAATGGTGAAACTGAAGATGCAAGCTCGCTTAACTGAAGCTGACTCTACAATTGATCAACTTAGCTCAAAGCTTGCTCAAATTGAAAAGTCAAAGCAAAAAATGCAAGAAGAACTAGACTCCCTGGCTGTCCAGCTGGACCAGGCACAAATCCTTAATGCTTCCATGGATAAAAAGGCCAAGCAATTCGACAGAATTGTTGGAGAATGGAAATCCAAGGTTGATGGACTCAGTATGGACTTAGATGTCAGTCAAAAGGAAACAAGGAATGCTTCCTCTGAACTATTTAGAATCAAGTCAGCCTATGAAGAGGCTCTTCTTCAATTGGAAGAGGTCCGAAGAGAGAATAAAAGCCTTTCTAATGAAATTAGAGATGTAATGGATCAAATCAGCGAAGGAGGAAGATCCATTCATGAAATTGAAAAGATTCGCCAGCGTCTTGATGCAGAAAAAATGGAACTTGAAGCAGCGCTGTCAGAGGCAGAAGGAGCTTTAGAGCAGGAGGAGAATAAAGTTATCCGTATACAGATTGAGCTTGGTCAGGTCAGGCAGGAAATTGAGCGTCGTATGGGAGAAAAGGAAGAGGAATTTGAATCTACTAGAAAGGCAATGAATAAAGCTATTGAGAACATGCAAGCAGCTATTGAAATGGAGTCTAAAGCCAAGGCTGAAGCCACACGAATGAAGAAAAAGCTTGAATCTGATGTTTCCGACCTTGAAACTGCTCTTGAACATGCCAATGCAGCCAACTCAGAGACCCAGAAAACTATTAAGAAATATCAACTTGCTCTGAGAGAGACTCAGGGTAGGCTTGAAGAAGCAAACAGATCCAAAGAGATTGCTCATGATAATCTGCTGGCAGCAGATAGGAAAGCTCATGCTAACAATAATGCTCTGGAGGAAGCTCGTACTCTGTTGGAACAGGCAGATCGTGCTAGGAGAATAGTTGAACAGGAATTGTCTGATACTAATGAAACTCTTGGAAATCAGTCCTGCATTAACCAAGCTATCCAGGGTGCTAAGATGAAACTTGAATCTGAATTACAAACTCTCTCGGTAAGAATTTATTTATTCTGAGTAAACAACACTTTATCTTTCAAAACTTTTAGTTGTCATTTTATGTTTTGGATATTTTTGCCTGAGGTGATTTAAATAATTTGCACAATTAAACTGCCAATAAGGCTTGAGCATTTTGATATGTCTGGACTGAAATTTTTGCGTTTTGTGTTGAATTTTAAACCAATAAGCCTTTTCAATATTCCTCACATAAATCAGGTCTAACTTTGAATGGCGATATTGAGTCAAAGAAATTAGACACAAGCTTTTAAATCTTGGCTTTTTGATAAGATAAAGTTTTTTTTCGTTTAAAACATTCAATGGCATCTTTTTTAAGGTTAATTTTAGACTAGATCCCAGGTTGTATTTTAGAAACAAAATTTGTGTTTCTTCAGGCTGATCTGTGCGAAATGGCTTCTGAGGCCAGAATGTCGGATGAGAAAGCTCAAAATGCAATGATTGATGCCGCTAGACTAGCTGACGAACTCCGTGCAGAACAGGAGCACGCTCAAAGTCTTGAACGCGACCGCAAACTTCTTGAAGCCCAGATCAAGGATATGCAATCCAGGTTGGATGATGCTGAACAGAACGCATTGAAGGGAGGCAAGAAGGCCATGGGTAAGATGGATACGAGGATTCGTGAACTTGAGTCCGAGCTTGATGCTGAGAATAGGCGTCTTTCTGATGCCCAGAAGGGACTGAGGAAGTCTGAACGCAAGATCAAGGAGTTGACCTACCAGCAGGACGAGGATAGGAAGAATCACGAGAGGATGCAGGGTTTGATTGATCAGCTCCAGGGAAAGATTAAGTCCTACAAGAAGCAGATCGAAGAAGCTGAAGAGATTGCAACCCTGAACCTGACCAAGTTCAAGCAGACTCAGCAAGCCCTGGCTCAATCCCTTGAAGCTGCTGATGCTAACGAGCAAGCTCTTGCAAAAGCTAAAACCCGTGCTCGCAGCTCATCCATTGCTCCAGTAAGTTTTTAATTTCATTCAAAAAGGTGATTTTATAATTTTAATTTTATTTTCAGATGTAAGCTTGTTAAGAAAAGACCCCAAACTACCTACGTTGTCTTATTTTAGTTTGTATGTGACTAGTCTGTTAAATATAGTATATTGCAAGTTCTTCCTGTGTTCAATCCTCTTTTTTTCTATACTTTTATAAAGGATTTTCCACTTAGGTGTGTAACCCTGTACACAGGAAGTTCCAATAAACAATGATCTGTCAACCAATGAAATAAGATTTGATTTGACAGTGCACTAAACAGTGTGAGAAGACTTTAGAAAGGACTCTCAGTTTCTGTTGAATTTTTTCTTTTCCACATTTGCGATTCTTCACGTCGATTGCAAAATCATTAAATAGACCTTTTTGAGACTGCTAATCGCTAAACTTCTGGTACAGGGTGTCCCACGAAACATGACAGTTGGTTAATATTTTAGAATGTCTTTTTCCATAATTTGTTAAGTTGTTTGATACGAAAGATCAATAAAAATATTATGTGGGAGTCATATTATATCAAAAATGATTTCAAAGTAAAATATGATTAAGCAAAAGATTTGTTTAACTAAAAATAGCTATTTATTAAATGTCATGCTTCGTGGGACACCCTGTAGCAAATAGTTGTACTAAATTCTTGCGGCGCTCTTGATTCAATCATGATTATTGCAACATTTACAGCTACTCCAATACAGAATTCAAACATTTGGTTTTGCACCGTCCAAATCAAGTTATTTAATAAATGTATCTGCTGGCTCTCAGGTATTAATAATTGAAAGTGTGTGCGTACTTGATATAAATTCTAGTTCGTTTTTCTTAATGAAAAATAATCAGAAAAGTGTTTTCCTTCCATTCAATCATAATTTAAAAAATTAAAAAAGTAAACCTAATCTGATCCCCAACTTTTGATTATTCCTACGTACAATAATCAGCTTAGCATTTATTTAATCATTAAAGGTACTGGTTTATTCTGTACATGATTTAAAACATTTGAGATTAAGAAGGTTTGAAGAGAATACGGAGTTTATAAGAAGGTTTAAGAGAATAGGAACATAGATTATAAAAAAGTTTGAAAAGAATATGGAGTTTATAAGGTTTGAAGAGAGTATGGAGTTTATAAGAAGATTTGAAGTGAATATGGAGTTCATAAGAAGGTTTGAAGAGAATATGAAGTTTATAAGGTTAGTAGAGAGTAAGGAATTTATTAGAAGGTATGGAGAGGATATGGAGTTTATAAGAAGGTTTGAAGAGAATATGTAGATTATAAGAAGAGGTTGAAGAGAATATGTAGTTTTTAAGAGGGTTTGAAGAGAATATGTAGTTTTTAAGAAGGTTTGAAGAGAATATGTAGTTTATAAGAAGGTTTGAAGAGAATATGTAGTTTGTTCACAAGAAGGTTTGAAAAGAATATGTAGATTATAAGAAGAGGTTGAAGAGAATATGTAGTTTTTAAGAAGGTTTGAAGAGAATATGTAGTTTTTAAGAAGGTTTGAAGAGAATATGGAAATATGTAGTTTGTTCACAAGAAGGTTTGAAAAAATATGTAGTTTGTAAGAAGGTTTGAAGAGAATATGTAGTTTTAAAGAAGATTTGAAGAGAATAAGGAGTTTATAAGAAAGTTTCAAGAGAATATGGAGTTTATAAGAAGGTCTGAAGAGAATATGTAGTTTATATAAGACGGTTTTAAGAGAATATGTAGTTTTTAAGAAGGTTTGAAGAGAATATGGAGTTTATAAGAAGGTTTGAAGAGAATATGTAGATTATAAGAAGAGGTTGAAGAGAATATGTAGTTTTTAAGAAGGTTTGAAGAGAATAGGTAGTTTTTAAGAAGGTTTGAAGAGAATACGGAGTTTATAAGAAGGTTTGAAGACAATATGTAGATTATAAGAAGAGGTTGAAGAGAATATGTAGTTTTAAGGAAGGTTTGAAGAGAATATGTAGTTTTTAAGAAGGTTTGAAGAGAATATGGAGTTTATAAGGTTTGAAGAGAGTAAGGAATTTATTAGAAAGTATGAAGAGAAAAAGGAGTTTATAAGAAGTTTTGAAGAGAGTAAGGAATTTATTAGAAGGTTTGAAGAGAATATGGAATTTATAAGAAGGTTTGAAGAGAATATGGAGTTTATAAGTTAAGAAGGTTTAAGAGAATAGATAGATTATAAGAAGGTTTGAAGAGGATATGGAGTTTACAAGAAGGTTTGAAGAGAATAAGTAAATTATTAGAAGGTTTCAAGAGAATATGGAGTTCATAAAAGGTTTGAAGAGAATATTTAGTTTATTGGAAGGTTTCAAAAGAATATGAAGTTTATTAGAAGGTTTGAAGGGAAATATAGTTTATAATAAGGGTTTGAAGAGAATATGGAGTTTATAATAAGGTTTAAGAGAATATGTAGATTATAAGAAGGGGTTGAAGAGAATATGTAGATTATAAGAAGGTTTGAAGAGAATATCTAGTTTATAAAAAGGTGTTGAAGAGAATATGTAGATTATAAGAAGGTTTGAAGAGAATATGTAGTTTGTTCACAAGAAGGTTTGAAAAAAATATGTAGTTTGTAAGAAGGTTTGAAGAGAATATGTAGTTTTAAAGAAGATTTGAAGAGAATATGTAGATTATAAGAAGGTTTGAAGAGAATATATAATTTATAAGAAGGTTTGAAGAGAATATGGAGTTTATAAGAAGGTTTTAAGAGAATATCTAGTTTATAAGAAGGTGTTGAAGAGAATATGTAGATTATAAGAAGGTTTGAAGAGAATATGTAGTTTGTTCACAAGAAGGTTTGAAAAAATATGTAGTTTGTAAGAAGGTTTGCAGAGAATATGTAGTTTTAAAGAAGATTTGAAGAGAATAAGTAGTTTATAAGAAAGTTTCAAGAGAATATGGAGTTTATAAGAAGGTCTGAAGAGAATATGTAGTTTATATAAGACGGTTTTAAGAGAATATGTAGTTTTTAAGAAGGTTTGAAGAGAATATGGAGTTTATAAGAAGGTTTGAAGAGAATATGTAGATTATAAGAAGAGGTTGAAGAGAATATGTAGTTTTTAAGAAGGTTTGAAGAGAATATGTAGTTTTTAAGAAGGTTTGAAGAGAATACGGAGTTTTTAAGAAGGTTTGAAGAGAATATGGAAATATGTAGTTTGTTCACAAGAAGGTTTGAAAAAATATGTAGTTTATAAGAAGGTTTGAAGAGAATATGTAGTTTTTAAGAAGGTTTGAAGAGAATATGTAGATTATAAGAAGGGGTTGAAGAGAATATGTAATTTTTAAGAAGGTTTGAAGAGAATATCTAGTTTATATAAGACGGTTTTTAGAGAATATATAGTTTTTAAGAAGGGGTTGAAGAGAATATGTAATTGTTAAGTAGGTGTCAAGAGAATATGTAGTTTATAAGAAGGTTTGAAGAGAATATGGAGTTATATCGAAAGGTTAAAAGAAAATATCTAGTTTATAAGAAGGTGTTGAAAAGAATATGCAGGTTATAAGAAGGTTTGAAGAGAATATGTAGTTTGTTCACAAGAAGGTTTGAAAAGAATATTGGCCAATTTCACACTTTAATCACACTATGGTTACGCTTTACCAGGGCGGTGTAGATAGATAGATACGACCCATAGTTGTACCTATGGTTAAATGAATAAGAAATTGGCCATAAGTAGTTTATAAGGTATGAAGAGAATATGTAGATTATACGGTTTTAAGAGAAGAAGTAGTTTATAAGAAAGTTTGAAGAGAAAATGTTGATTATCAAGGGTTTAAAGAGAATGTAGTTTATAATAAGGTTTAAGACAACATACATGAAGAAGATGACATTAGAGAAGAATTAACGTCGTTAGTTGAAAACCTATGTATAAATTGAATTATAGTTCTAATCTAATATCTGAACCAAATTTATGTGTTCGACAAATAAATCATAATAATAGATTATATGAAGGTTTGAAGAGAATGGCTCCAAGGGGGCCTAGGGAGGCACAGGGGTACCGCCCCCCCTAGCCCTTCTCAGACATCCAGATTTTAATCTTTGTTACGGAGGAGTACTCCAGAGTACCCCACTTCGCCCTTGTTAGATATCCATTTTAATCTTTGTTACGGAGGAGTACTCCAGGCCCCCCCCCCACGCCCGTGCTAGATATCCATTTTAATCTTTGTTACGGAGAAGTACTCCAGGAACCCCGCCCCCCCCCCCACTACGCTCTTGTTAGATATCCATTTAATTTTTGTTACGGAGCTGAGTGCTCCAATATAACTCTTTATTCCAAGATACACTTCAAAGTAGCAAAAATTAAGACTATGATATATATAGGATATATGAAAGGACTGCAGTGCCGACATTTAATTTCCTTTGCTTCAAAATATTGGGCCTGGTAGGAAGCAATAAGAACCTTCAGAAGCAAGATAAAAACACATAGTTCTCAAAAAGGCCGATGAAGTTTAAACCTCGCAAAAAAAAGGCCGATCAAGTTTAAACCTCGCCAACTTTATTCACAGGCATTATAAGAAGTCTCTCTTCAGTTGCACTATGCAATGCTCACAGGATCACATCTATATCCGCCATTCCTTAAGTCGTATTAACTTACAATTTTACCTGAACACCTTTAAGTTAATTTTGGCTAGACACTTAAATCCAATATTGTCGAGATTTAAAAATATGAAGCCGCGATTGTTAAGGGGAAAAAAATGGATCAAAAAAACTTAGATAAAATAAAAGCATTATATTTCACAAGCTCAGACTGTTTAGTGCCGACGTTTAATTGCCTTTGCTTGAAATTTAACGTTCAAAATATTGGGCCTGGTAGGAAGCAATAAGAACCTTCACAAGTAAAATAAAACAATCGTTCTCAAAAAGCCGCGATTGTTAAGGGAGGAAAAATGGGTCAATAAAAACTAAGTTTTAATAAAAGCATTATATTTCACAAGCTCGTTACATTGACATCATTAACTCAGATCCTCTTAAACTTCTGTACACAGACCAGGCTGTCGTTTCCGTCAACGGTCATGGTCTGGACAACCTCGTCTCCGTTAAATTCACGGATAGTCTGAAATAAAAATAATTAAAATTTTTTAATCCAAAGTAACAATTTTCCAAAGGTTGAGTAAGGCTTTAAAAGGCGCAGTAGGCTGTAACGGAACCAGAAACATGAAACTAGAATAAGTTAGGGGCCGAGAGCTGCGGCTAGAACAGGTGCGCCGGACCGAGCGCTGCGACTAGCAAGACTGTTAAGTTTACACTTCTTAAGAAACAAGTGTAACACTTCAGTTTAAAGTCATAAAAATGAAAATATAATATTTAAATATTTACCTTGGTGCTCTTTTGTCCATCTTTCTTGGCTTTCTGTTCGGAAACGAATTTGTTACCGTCGACGATAACCTTGGCGGTGACTTCTCTTCCGTCGGCGGTAGTCTCCTCAAACTCCTCTCCAACCTATAAAATTTACTTAATTCAGCTCTTGATCATATGATCCAGTGTTGCTACCGGATAAATGCAGATTCTTGTTGTGAAGGGGGCTATATGAGCAGGCAAGGGTTTGATACATGATAAATGCGAACTCAGCACTGGGCCGACAGCCAATTGCAAATTGTTCTTACGTCACTGACACAAATTCAAGAAAAAATAAAGAGTAAGTCAGGCGTAACTGCAATTTATATACATATAGCCTTGCACATTACCAAAACATATGTTAATTTCATCAAGCAAGAAAGAGCGAACTAAACTAAAACTCTCAAATATCAACTGAACATAACTCATGCGGGTTAGCTAGCGTCAAGAAGAATATAACCCCCTCCCCCCCCGGTGCACAAATAGCAGGGGAAAAATTCAATTTCGTGGAGGGAAAAAGCGAAAATTGAGAAAAAAATGGGAAATTATTAAAAAATCTTTAAATTAAGAGAAGATAAACACACATGACTACCAGGGCGAATTACATTCAGTTTTTCCATTTTATTACAATTGCGTTTTAGGTCTAGAATTTGTCAATTTTTTTATTTAGAACGTATATGCAGACTTAAATAAAAAAGAAAACACTTTGATAATAAAATTGTGATCGAATGTCAGTTTGCTGAGAGAAGGACTGAACTGTTACACTTAACATAAGAGCTTAGGCTTATACAACTAGTATATATACCTTGAACTTGAGCTCCATGGATTTAAGAGTAGTGCTGGTCTTTATAGTCCAGACTCCTCCCTCTTCAGACACCTCCATCACGGGGGTGGAGACAGTAGCGGCCTTCCTCAGCAGGAAGTTTACATCCAGCTCCTAAGAATATTAAGAGATAATTTTGATCAAAATAAAACTATTAGAATACAAGAATTGTTTTATACATATAAAATTATGAAAATATATATGAAGAAAATGATTAAATATTGCAGACAAGCGCAAGAGAAAAAAATTGCATAAAAATGTGGGGTAACTTCGGAAGACCGCTGAAAAATTGCAATTCAATCGAGAAATAGCTTCTCGCCGGCCTAATTCGCGTTTTAATAAAGAAAAATGAAATAACTATGTTAAAAAATCTTAGTGAACCGCGCGGAATATGATTCTTTATCGAACACAGTCACCCCAAACCGAGAATCAATAAACAATATCTGAACCAAAATTACAAAATTTAAAGTTTATCCGAATATTCCCACAAAACAAATTGAATCAACCGCCCCCTCCTCCCCATGATTCTGTCAACCTAGAAACCGCTTCATTCCCATCCACAATCTAAATCCAAAACCCCTGATATAATTAATGCAAAAAATACCAAAAGGTAACCGGGGTACTTTTCTTGCCCAATTAAAAAAAAACTTGAAAACGTTAATTCTTAAACCCCACATATCAAATATATCTGGTCAGTAATAACCCACAAGTTTCCTAAGCCAAGATTTTTAACAATAGCTTAACCCCAGGCCCAACCCCCAACCCAAGATTCATTTAAACTATAACTGTTATTTTGGTTCGCAGTGCTAAAAAGTTTATGGATATAAATTCTCTTTTTGTTTAAGACTTTAAAGTTTAATTTTGTCCCGAGCTTTAGCAAGGGACAAACTATAATCTCAAAGGCGAGAACCTTAGATGAGAAAATAAGTACAAAAACTATATAACACGTCGTGCCAAAATAATAGAGATAGGTATTTTAAGAAACGTTTGTGTACTTGTCTTATGGGTCTGTCCTATTGAACGAAAGTGAAAAAATCCGGGAACCAATCAAAACTTTATAGCACGTGCGTAAAGCTAATTTAACAATATAGAACGATGATTACTTCAAAGTTCATTATGAAATTCATTATGAAGTGAGAAAGAATGATATACGATAGTTTCATAAATATGAATAATTATGCAAAAATGACTTAGTCCAATAGCAGTACCTTAAGGAATTCCTCGTAGTTCTCAGCTGAAACACGCTCGTATTTTCCCTTGAAGGCATCCATGGTGAATTGAGATAAAGTTGAGGTCTGAACTGATCAACGATATAAGGAGAAGTGAATATTGATACAGATAGATTGGTATATACTAAACTTTAAGGAAGTATATACAGGGATAAACTATTTTTTATTTTAAAATGTAAAAGAATAGATACTTTGATTAAAACTGTAGAAGCTTTTTATTTAAAAAAATATATAATTACCCCTGTCAGGAAAGGCAGCTTTCATCGATTTTGCCGGCTGTCCTGATTCGTCCAATCAGAGGCAGCGATAATTTATTTCATGGCTTCCGACCAATAGGAGGTCACCGGAAACAGACGCCATTCAACCCTACGTGGAGTGCAGACCGTCCCAAGGGACGCCGTCTTGCATCAAGCAGATGTCTGCAGTTCCTGCAGTACGCATTTATAAAGATACATTTGTATTCTGATAAATATAGAAGGAAGGGAAAACTTAAAGAAAGATAACTAAGCTGCAACGACTACAAACATGGAAGATATGACATTGCATGTTAATGTGGGGCCGGGGGGGGTTAATTGTTAAAAAGTCGAAAAAAAATATTTATACGATTGAGATGGTGCAGGAATTGCGGGGTGATTAAGTTCAAATTGTTATCTTGAAAAATTGTACTAATTTAATATTATGATTTTGCGGGGAACCCGTTGGATCAGTTGGATCACAGAAAATTGTTTAACAGATCATCTTCCTCTCTTACCCTTCCTCCTTATCTTTATCTCCTCCTTAATTATTTCTTTTCTATTATAATCACTCTAATCTCAACCTCTATATGTTTCTCTTATACTATTCCAGTTCCTCCATTATTTCTTATCTCCTCCTTCTCTTTACCTCCCAGTTATCTAGCTTTTATCTCCTCCTTTTCTTATCTAATATCTTCTCTCTAAACTCCTTCTTTCTTATCCCATATTCTCTCTTTTACCCGTCCAGTTCCTCCTTATCTCTTATCTCCACCTTCTCTTTACCCTTACTTCTCTAACTTTAATCTCCACCAACTCTCTATATCTCCTCTTCTCTCTTTCTTATCTCCTACTTCTCTCTTATCTCCTCAATTCCTTCTCTCTTTTATCCTCATTCTATCTTATCTTCTCTTTCTTCTATATCGATCCTCCTACTCTCTCTCATATCATCTTTCTCTCTTATCTCCTCCTTCGAGATATGGTCGATTAGAGAGAAAGATATCTCACTATCACCCTCTCTTATATATTGCTCTCTGTGGGTTGGTATAACTTGAACGTACGAACACGAACTCCATGTTATTGTTTTTATCAATTTTAGATGTTTTTGCATTCTGAATTCTTGATAAGTTAAAAACCTTGAAGATTTATGCAATCAAACATCATAGAGATCAAAGTTCAAGTTTAAAAACAATTAAAAAGTCAATTTAACCCCAAATCTCGTGATAAATACAAACAAATAAAAAAAACCAAATATAATCCATCTGGTGCTGAGCAGTGATGCAGTAACTTAATATTTTAAGTGCTTGTTTAAACAATTTAAGAGGATTGCATTAAAGTTTTTAACAAACTGCAACACAATTACTGCATTGAGCCGAGAATATGCATGTAATTGTGTGCAATCAATATAATAAACATTTAATTAAAATATCCGATTTATAAATGAATTTTTTTTTATTATCATTCCAAGGTTTATCATATCATTTGATGGTTGTTTGTTTACATAATGGATAAAAACGAATCTCCAAATTTTTGAATTAAGTATAAGTCTAAATCACTTTCATACACGATAAAATAGAGAAACCCCTTAAATCCCATCTTTCATAAAGTTTTAGCTCTTATACAACTACAGAATTGACTTTTCTGTCTGGCATGTTTAATATAGTCATGAAATGAGATGAAGATTATTTGAAGTCTCATCTTTCCAAGTTAACCCTGAACTCAATGATAGGTATAAATGCATTTAAGAAAAACATGTAAAACAATTATCATCTGATCGAAAGAGATAAAAACGGATTGTCATTTATTGTCTGTTAAGGAATTTAGTTTTTTTTTCCACCCCCCTTATTTTTTTTTTCTTTTATTTTTTGAAACTTATTGGAGCAAACCTTAGTATTTCAAATTTAGATTATTTGATCTATAACAATTCATAATTTGAAATATCTAAGATCTACAACATTGAGTTGCAAAGATATAGGGATTAGAAAATCAGAGTTTGTGCAGGCAAAGACTCAATTCCTTTGTTCTTGCCTTCCGGTTCAAGTAAACGTGGAAATAGCTAAAATTGAACTGATTGGGCCATATTACTTTGTGGGACCTTACATGGCCTCAGCTATTTTGTTAAATGCCGTTACAGTTATTAAAAAGGAACAGGAAAATCTTCGAATATTTAATTTTTTGTATATAATATATATAATACTAATTATTATTTACATTATCATCTTGTGTATCCAGTGCAGTGTGCAAATACATGCAAATTATTTAAAGGGACTAATCGTTAATTTGACGATGAGATAAAAAATATTCAACAACAAAAATTTCTAATATCACATTTCTAATAGGTTCTATGGGTTGGAGAAGAAGGGATTGTTAAAATTGTATTGGGAAAGGGGTGGGGTTAGATTAGATTAGGGTGGGGGGTGGGGTTTCCAAGAAGAGAAGAAGGTGTCAAGAATTTGATAAGCATGCGGGTCTGCGGGGTGGAGGCGTTCGCTAGATTCAGTAAGATGGTAAAAATGAAGGAGGGGGATTAACATAAGTGGGAAGGGGGGGGGGAAACATTAGAAATATTCAAAGGGAAAGAAAGTATTGACAAATTTATTTTAAACATTCCTTATCAAGATTCAGCTGGAGTGTAGATAAATCATGAATAATAACAGATTTCAGATTCTAGATAATTCAAAATATTTATCTTTTATATTTTAATAATCGGATATTTCCCGATTAATGATAAAACATTTTCAGAGTTTAATACAAAATAATTGTTAATATTCTAACTTGAAGAGACAATTTTTACTTAGATGTCCAGTGTCCAACAACTTTGTGGCAAACCAAACAAGATACAGTGAAACCCTTAATAACGAATACATCGGCAGAATTTATCAAATGTCGTCTTGCCAATTTTTCAATGAGTTTTATACTATATTACGTAAATTTCAGTATTTGCGAAAATAAATAAATAGCCATGAATATGCGGGAACAGTTTTAAAGAGTTCCATATAATCATTTAATTAAAAAACTAAATATCTGCAACATTACATTATCAGAAGGTGAAGAATACGACAATTGATGAATTCTTTCGATGTATTCGTTATTAAGGGTTTCACTGTAGAATATACATGATTTTCATCATTTCTATCAAGATGAGTAAGGAATTGAATCTTTGCCAAAAGGTTAAATTTTCTAATAACTATATCTTTGTGCAAACTGGTTGTGTAAACTATTGATATTTCAAACTTAGATTATTTGATCTAACAGAACTCAGTTTGATTTACTAAGGTCTACGATAAAAATAAAGAAAAAATCAGATTTTGTGGGAAAGACTCAATTCTTTTTAAAATAAGTATTTATTGGGTGAAACAGGTTATTGGTGTGACACAAGAAAAGTATCATATATATCGGCCATATTCTTAACACGGCCACGAATTAAGTAATAATTAGATAATTAAAACCAAATTACAAAGAAATATTAAGTTTACGGTGAGGGTTAACTTCTATCTTCTGCTCATAAATAACCTAAAGAAAATAAATGGTGAATTATTCAAACTGTTTGTCTGCTTCTCCTTGTTTATGATATGATGGCTCAGCATGAAATATAAACTCAGTGCAAGGAAAATGTTTGCAAGTCAGTTTGCAAATTAATCGTTGCAAAATATCCAGAACCTCTTCTTGTTGAATGTAAACAAAATATGAATAGACTCTACTACGTAGTATTGGAAGGTGTTGTATAAAATAAAGGGATTGTACCCGCAGTTCGAAATAGCTCGGATGTCGGATGTCTTCTGAATCATTTGAGGCTCAAGTAAAAATGACAATTTTGAATATATTTGGGTAAAAAATGAGAATTTTGAATATATTTGGGTAAAAAATGAGAATTTTGAATATATTTGGGTAAAAAATGACAATTTTGAGGCTCAAGTAAAAATGAGAATTTTGAATATATTTATGAATCTCGTACAAAATGTTGTCCAAAAGCTGTTCTTTGTACTGATAGTTCAAAATACGTAATGCTTAAAATCTCAGAAAGGTAGCGGTTTAAAACAAAACTTATAAATGGGTTCGCGGATTTTTTTCGACGCATTCTTGTGATCTCTTTTTTATTAAACACAATTCCAGCAGTTGGGAGACTTTTAAATATAGGTTTTAGAAAAGATAAGACAACGATAAATTGCTCACTCAAAATCACGCTTACAATCCCTTCACTGTACAGGGTTGAACGGGGAGACGATAGTACTGGTGGAGACATAATAGAAACCTACTGACAATGCAACAATGCAAGAAGAGGGTTCAAAACTGTTTTTCATTTAACTATGCAAAATTGGAGTTTAAATCAATTAATAAAGAAATTACGAAACATTATTTTGCATTTAAAAATAGAATGCAGAGTATATTTCAAAAGAAATTTTGGGTGAAATTTAAAAAAAAAACTTTAACTTCTAGTTTTTTAGTTACTTTTTCCCTTGAAAAAACACATTTTGTCCCCCACCCCAAAAAAATTTAGCAATACAGTTANGAGCCCTTTTTAAACTAAAAATTATAAAATTTAACACAAACATTAAAAGGGCATTAAGTTTTTATGTTTTGTAGGCTTACAATTCTAAAATAAACTGATTAAAATAATATAAATACAAAACCAAAAGTGATATTTATCTAATATTAGGTTATTTTACCAACCCACATTCACAAATCTCTCCAAAATTGAATTAATCGATTTAAATTTTCTAAAGTTAGAAAGGATTGATGATTTGATGGACAGAACTTAGTTAAATATACAAACCCCAGTTAACTAAACATTGTTATCAAATCTAAAATTTCAGTTTAGATTAAACTAAAATAAATTTCTCCCAAAGGCTTAGTCATCAATCCTGGGCATAGATCACTATTCAAATGAAATCCAGAATTTAAGTTTAAGTAAATATCAGCTTGGTTTCCGAGGGAAACACTCTTAAGATGTTTAATTTAGGTACAGAGTGTCCCACGAAACATGACAGTTGGTGAATCGTATTGAATGTCTTCTTCCATATACTGTATTAGATATTAAAGATTTTTCCTGTTTATTTAAAAATCTGATGGAAATTGCAGTGCCACGTTGAAGAGTCAAGATGGCCAACAACCCTGATGTTTAGATGTATGAACGCAGGGTTAGGCAACAGAGATTCTTACAAAACAGCAGATTTAATCTCACAAGATGGTGGGAGAGTTAAAATAGGAGACTGCAATAATGAATTTCGTTTGCTAATCACGTGCAAACAAATGGAACGTCACAGACAAGGGATCAGTATTAGGGCAGAACAGTCCATTCAGTCCTTCTTAGAGCAACGCGCCCAAGGGAAAGATGAACTTCAAGACTTCAAGCAGTTCGAAGATGGATCTGGTCGATAGAGGCTTGATTTAGACATACTTTTAGACAAGTTCTTCCTGGAACGGTCTAGTGTGGTCTGAAGGCTGGTCAGTAGAACCACTCAACCCCGCCAATAGATAAATTAATCAATTCTAAATTATCTTGTCACGTCCAGGGAATATTCTGATTCATTTTAGTTATGAAACTTCAAATTTAAAATTCTAGTTCACATTAAATATTCAAAATCTAATTCTAATTCACTAATTCTATCAAATCTACTCTAGTGTGTAATCGAATTCTAATTCACTAATTCTATCAAATCTACTCTAGTGTGTAATCTAATTCTAATTCACTAATTCTATCAAATCTACTCTAGTGTGTAATCGAATTCTAGTTCACATTAAATTTTCAAAATCTAATTCTAATTCACTAAATCTACTCTAGTGTGTAATCGAATTTCAATCAAATTCAGCAAGCTGCGCTAATTTCTTGCCAACTAATTTTTATCCACAACACGATCATTATTCTAGCTTATATATAAAACCAATTAATTTCTAGAATACCTTTCTTAACATTCATTATTTTTCCTTCTCTGCTATATATATTCCCTAGGAATGTGTAGCAGAAAAAAACCATTAGGGAGCTGCCCTTCATTAATATTTAACATAAAATTGGCCCCTATGAATGAAAGAAATCTAAAAATGGTTGCACAGCTCAAACTTGGTCGTGTTGTCGGAATCATAACGCTTAACATTAAAAATTAATCATTAACATGATTTATAACAAATGTCGAAATAAATTCAGATCCAGGCTGAAAACCCATTTCACAATCGAGACTTGAAACTCCAGGCTGAAGAATGGAGCCAAGCTTTCCCTTTAACTCCTGATTTGATTTGATTTTTGTGTATTTTGTTATATTTACCTGGGAGAACTTTCTATCGCAGAACTGACAGCTGAATGGTTTCTCCCCTGTATGACATCTCATATGTCTCTGTAGAATTAAAGATTTTTAAACATTCTAATTTTATTAAATTTTGTTGAGATAATTTAGATAAAGAATAATTATTATATTAATTACTCTAACTTTCAAGCTTGATCCAAAATATCGTATTTTAAAAACAAGATGCAGTTACAAGTACAGGGTAACCCACAAAGGATGAGACTTTTACGACGACCTGGAACTCTTTCAATATAGCAATATGAAGGTTAAATTTGGTATTAAATATAGTCCTGTAATCATATCTCAAATAAATTTTCAATAAAAAGAAATAACTTTAAAGTAGCGAGATAGAAAGACATAATGATTTTTTACAGTCGTATCTAAAGTCTCCACCTTTGTGAGTATCCCTGAACATACTCTGTAATTCGGCTTTAAACATTTTCAGTAAATAAAATTTAATCGTCAGATGTTAAATTTGTTTATGTATTGTTTATGCATCCTTTAATGTTTCTTCTCACCCTTAATTCAGGAATATTTCTTGCTTTAACACTAGTGCAGGCGGAACCCATTAAAAATATATGATGCCTTCACGCAAAAACGTGTACTGTAACTCCATTTGTACAAGCTATAAATTGAACATGTTTTAGACCGAAAGAATTAAGCACATATTTTATTAACTATACCATGTAAATGCCACTTACCGTTAAGCATGAAGATTTAAAGAAACCCTTCCCGCATTCTACGCAAACATGAGTTCTCTCGTTGTTATGCTGCTTTCTGTGAAGTATTGCTGAGTCCCTGTTGTTAAACTGACGTCCACAGTCAGCACACTACATAGTACAATATAATAGTACAGCTGTATACTGTACACTAAATAGTGTACAGTGAGTATACTGTACACTAAATAGTGTACAGTGAGTATACTGTACACTAAATAGTGTACAGTGAGTATACTGTACACTAAATAGTGTACAGGGGGTGGTATACTGTAAACTAAATAGATTACAGGGGGGATACTGTACAGAAAATAGTGTACAGGGGGTATACTGTACACTAATTAGTGTACAGGGGGTATACTGTGCAGTAAATAGTGTAAAGGAGGTAAACTGTACACTGAATAGTGTATTATAATTCAGTACAATATTATAGTAAAGCATTATGTACACTTTCAAGTGTACTAAACTACAGTACAACATCTTAGTAAAGGAAGGTATACTTTACACTTTTAAGTGTACTAAACTACTGTAAAATATCATAGGAAAGGGAAGCCTACTGTACATTATCTGGTGTACCACAGTACAGTACAATATCATAGCAAATGCGGGTATAGTATACACTGTACAATGTAAACTATCTAGTGTACCAAACGACAGTACAACAATATCATAGTTAAGTCGGGTAAACTGTACAGTGTACTACAGTTGTACACTATCTTGTGTACCACAATACACTTAAACGATATGATAGTATAGGCGAGTATAATGTACAGTGTGCACTACGCACTATCTTGTGTACCACACTACAGTACAACAATGTAATAATGAAGGGGATACAAAAGGCATTATTAACTCTATAAAGATAATAGAAAAAGAAGTTAAACCTTATGAATTTTGCCCATCCCATGAGAGGACATATGCTGCTTGAGATCTGAGGTGGTTGCGAATGATTTCTCACAGAACTGACACTGCCACGGTTTACTCTGAACAAACATAATCTTAAAACCATTCTTGGTCTCATCATTTATATATTTATCGACGCTGCCGGAAGGGTTATTATGTCGGCAAAGATAAATAGGAATAAAAAAACACTTAAATCTAAAGTAGTAGAGATTTACTAGCTGGGGAACCCAGCTTTGCATGGAAATTTAAAGTCATTCTACTCAACTTAGAATTGTCAAACCAAGCTATAGGCCATTCCTGTGGACTGCATAAATTGTGAGATGATTAAAGAGTTTAAATACTGGATAATGGTTTCAGGGATACTTTTTCCGATGTAAATGAAAAGAACCGAGAAGAAATAATTTGGAAAAAACTATTACCTTATTATGAACTCTATCTATGTGAACTCTCATATTATATCCTCGCATGAACTTCTTGTCACAATGAGGACAAGATATAGAAGCAACAGCTCCAGTTTTAGATCCTACAGACTGGTTTAGATCCTGGTGTGTAGGAACCCTGGATACTCCCTGCTGTCTGTAGATCTGAGGGGAGTTTACAACAACCATGGAGTCCATCGAGGTATTCGAGGTCTTTATCTGGGTGTACTGGGTCTGTGTCGTGTACTCAGCATCACTTTCATCAGATATATCCTGGAAACAAAATTAGATTGTCACATTGTCTCAGCAAAACTTCTTGTAAGAATATCTAACCCTAGTTTTGTCCCCTAGCAGTAAATTTTTAATGAGCTTGTCGATCTCTAAATAATATTACTCAGCCCTTGAAAAGATACATTGCAAAGAACCAAGTTTTTGCAAAAAAAACTCTGACTTTTAATCTCTCTATCTTTGAAACCCATTGCCAGCCGTAGACCTTAGATATTTGAAACTATAAATTCTGTTAGATCAAATAATCGAAGTTTAAAATATAAAAGGTTTAATGCATCCGGTTGCAAAGATATAGGGATTAGAACATTTGAGTTTACGGCAAATAGTCAATTTCTTTATGTTTTTTGTGACCAAATCAATATGTTTTGAAACAAGCCAATAAAGTGGTCTTCAGTGACAAAAAAGCGTGTTTTGAAAATTTAAAGTCATGAAGTTGGTTTGAGAAAAAAATAATGCGGACAGTAATGTATCTGACCTGAAGATTAAGCGAAGCATTCTCCTTTACAATAATATTGTTTGTGATTGGTTCAGATTGAGCAATTATCTCCCCGATACAAGGTTCCTCACCACTATAAAATAAATACTTCTGTCAACTTATCCTTTCAAAACAATTTTAGAAAAAAGATTTTAAGAAAGATTGAATCAATATGTCAAGGATTGAAAATGAACGTTCACTCTGCAGGAGGATTAATTAGATGAGATAAATGGGTTTAAGTGGAGGATTAGCTGAGATATATAAGGTTAGTTTAAGGGTTAGTATAGGATATATCAGGTTGAATCCAGGATTAAAAAAGGTAAACGAGGTTGAGTAAATAGTTAGATGAGACATGAGGTTAAGTGAAGGATTAGAAAAAACATGCGAGGTTGAATCAAGGAATTAAAAAAAATACGAGATTGAGTGAAGGGTTAGATGAGAAGTATGAGGTTAAGTGAAGGGTTAGATGAGAAGTATGAGGTTGAGTGAAGGGTTAGATGAGAAGTATGAGGTTGAGTGAAGGATCAGATAAGTTTAAGATGCTATATGAGTTATATGAGATCAATAAAGTTGAGTGTAGGGAGAGATGAGTTAATTAAGATTGAGAGTAAAATTATATGAAACCGATTGATTGAATGGAGGATTAGATGAGATATACAAGGTTGAGAGGAAGATTAAATGAGATATTTAAGGTTAAGTGGAGGCTGAGATGGGATATATGAGGTTGAGAGGAAGATTAAATGAGATATTTAAGGTTAAGTGGAGGCTGAGATGGGATATATGAGGTTGAGAGGAAGATTAAATGAGATATTTAAGGTTAAGTGGAGGATGAGATGGGATATATGAGGTTGAGAGGAAGATTAAATGAGATATTAAAGGTTTAGTGGAGGATGAGATGGGATATATGAGGTTGAGAGGAAGATTAAATGAGATATTAAAGGTTTAGTGGAGGATGAGATGGGATATATGAGGTTGAGAGGAAGATTAAATGTGATATTAAAGGTTTAGTGGAGGATGATGGGATATATGAGGTTGAGAGGAAGATTAAATGAGATATTAAAGGTTAAGTGGAGGATTAGATGGGATATATGAGGTTGAGAGGAAGATTAAATGAGATATTTAAGGTTAAGTGGAAGATTAGAGGGGATATATGACGTTGAGAGGAAGATTAAATGAGATATTTAAGGTTAGGTGGAGGATTAGATGGGATACATGAGGTTGAGATGATGATGTTAATGATGGTGGAGTGATGGTTAGATTAGATAGATATTTAAGGAACTAGATAAGATTAAACAAATTAAATGAAGAATTATTCCTATTGTATATCTGAGGAACTATGTAGAAGGTTTGCTCTGAGAAATCCATTTGTTTTCTTGCTCCAGGAGTAGGAACAGTCTTCTTTGCTACAATCTAATTACAAGATATCTTTCAAAACTGTTTATAATTCTTAAACTTTTTATTAATAACTAGCTGATGTGTCAGGCGTTGCCCGGGTTTTTCATAGTTAATCCCGCCTTTTACCCGCGTTTGGTCATGATTTTAGCTAAATTCTCGGGCATTGTCCGCGGAGTTTCAAAAAGTTCCAAAATTTATTTAGCCTATGTCACCCCTAGGATACCCGGGATACTAATTTTTCTAATCTAACTCATAATATATATTTATATGTCAGCTATAGCTGGCAAACGAAAGGACCGATTAGTTGAATTTTTTTAGGGAACCCAGGCGTAAGCTGGGGGTATCATAGGCTAAATAAACACAGTCATTTCAGCTAGTAGATAATATTTAAAGAAATGTTTACCTGTTGGTTAACAATTATCTCCTTTTCTGGAGATTTAGATGAGAAAAGATCACCCAGCTGGGCCAAATCTACTGTTCGGATATCTTAACAAGCAACTTTGAAGTCAGGTAAAATATTTCACTTTATATGTAGATTGTTTCAATAAAATCGTTTATGTCTTATCTAATTAGCATTGTTTGACGGAATTCCCATTTATAAAATAAAAATCAAATTTTAATGTACATTAGTAGGATACCTTTGGTTTTCTTGGGTGAAGTATTTTCTTTAGTTTCCTCCACCTCAGATTCATCATCTGTAAGACGGAGAACTATATCCTGTCTCCGAACCTCTTCCCTCTCTCTTTTCTCTCTCTCCTGCTGAAGAGACCGGAGTTTTCTCTCCCTCTCCTTCTCCTTCTTCTTTTTCTTCTTTTCCTTCTTTCTCTTAACCCGTTCCGCCTCCCGGTCGTCATCGTTCTCATAACGTTCCTTCTCTGTATCAATCGTTAGTTCTTCCTCATAGATCGGAGCCCCATCAGCATCAAAATCAATGTCATCGGGGTCATCCCGTACCTCATACCTGGACCGTTTATTAGGAGCGAGAACTCTTGAGATTAATCTTCTCTTCTTCTCCGCTAGTTCATTTACGGTCATTTCGTCCGCGCTGCTAGCTCCAACCTCGGAGTCCGGTGCAGGACTCTGAGCTAGGTTTGATCTGCGTGGGTTCTGAATCCCAACTATCTGAATATTCTTGGTTTCAAGCTTTTTCTCCGACCTTTGATTGTATCGGGCGTAGTTAATAAGTTTACCAGTCACTGGGATATTTGGATCTGTTCCTAAAAATATAAAAATTAAGAAGATGATTTTTCCCATTTTATTCTTATCATTTGTGAATGAAACACTACCTATGCTAATATATTCTAGATTCTTTGGATCTCCGAGATCCTCTTGTGTACCCTTAATAGCAGCATCTGGTCTCCCACCGGAGGTTGTAACGAGTTTACCAAACATCCTTCTCTTCTTAGTGACTGGGTTGTTAGTATCCTGGTTCCTAGGATCCACTAGGCTACTGGGATTATAGTGTAGAGGATCTTTCTCCTACCACACACAACACTTTATTAGACCATTACAACAATAAGGATTGGGAGGCAATCAGTAGCGGCTTAATGTGGGGGGGGGGACGCCCCCTGGAAAATTTGTGGACGTCCCCCCCCCCGGAAAAATGGAGAGCTGGCAACTTCTAACCTTTTAATTTTGATTTCCAAGAATAGATTTAAAACAAAATTTTGTCTGCAGCGCCAATTAACAAAAATTAATATTTTGTATAAATATATATGAAAATACAATTTTTTAACATAATTTCCCCCTCCAACAGTCAGCTTGTCTTGGTTTTAACAAAAATAATTCGATTATTTCCTCTCCTTGGAAAATATCGCAAGCCGACCCTTGAGGCGCTATTTTAAAAAAAATCATGTTTATTGGAACTGTATTCTCATTGTTTGGAACTGTATTCTCATTGTTTGGAACTGTATTCTCATTGTTTGGAACTGTATTCTCATTGTTTGGAACTGTATTGAATATAAATAAAGTTAGCTTCCTTGTCCAGGAACTTTGCAGTGATCTCATCAGTTTTCTCTTGAGCTTCCTAAATAATCAACAAAATGGTAAACAATTTAAGAACCTTTAAAGAACGGATTAAAGCATAGAACTTGTTACAAAATGAGCCGTCTAATAAAATATGTCAAATTTATTTTATCAGAAAATCCTACCTTGAGATGATAATCTATATCGTTGAGGAGATTGAAACAAATTCTACAAACACTCTCCTCTCTCATCACGGTTTCATTCAGAATCCGGGACAGTATATCGGAGATTATAGTACTGAAATCAAGAGAGACATTATAGAACTGAAACCAGGAGAGAGATTATATTACTGTAACCAGGAGAGAGATTAGTGTACTGAAACCAGGAAAGAGATTAGAGTACTGAAACCAGGAAAGAGATTAGAGTACTGAAACCAGGAGAGATTAGAGTACTGAAACCAGGAGAGATTAGTGTACAGAACTATAAGAACTATAAGAAAAGAAATCTGAAACCAGGAGAGGGATTAGTGTATTGAAACCAGGAAAGAGATTAGTGTACCGAAACCAGAAGAGAGATTAGTTTACCGAAACCAGAAGAGAGATTAGTTTACCGAAACCAGAAGAGAGATTAGTGCATGAAACCAGAAGAGTGATTATAGTACCGAAACCAGGAGAGATTATAGTACCGAAACCAGGAGAACTTATAGTACTGAAACCAGGAGAGATTATAGTACTGAAACCAGGAGAGAGATTAGTGTACTGAAACCAGGAGAGATTGGTGTACTTCACCAAAAGAGAGATTTTAGTACTGAAACCAGAAGAGATAAGTGCTCAGAAACAAGAGAAATGTTCAAAAAAGATTTTTATTTCTAGTTTAATAAAAATCCAAACATAACGTAATCAGTTTATGATCTACAAAGTAAGTTTCCTCAGTAAAATCGACCTTGAGTGTTCCACAGTGTTACTCACTGAAACAAGCTTCTCCATTTTCTCCTGGGATCCAACCTCGGATCTGTTCCCTCGTCCCAACTTTACTCCACAGATAAAACATATCTCAAGATCCATCTTGGATCTGCAATATAAACACTTAAAACGGGATGAGGAGCAGTACATGAAGAACAAAAATTTTACTTCCTCTCTGCAGATCAGATAAGAAAGATTAGCTTTTATTTCAAAACGATAGTTAAGAGTTATTTCAATTATATTTGTGCAAAACATTTATGATAACTGTTGTGTTTCTAGAATGAGTTTTTTCCAGATAGGACGGGTTTGAAACACAGCCGCGTGTCTAGGAATACACATACATCACGTTCCAAAACTAGTTTCTTCAGATCAAGTTCTGGATGATGTTGAATATCTCCATGAACCCCTAGATGTGAGGAACATGAAAGTTGACTACGTACTCCAGGTTGGTTCTCTGAACACTGATTGCAAAAGGATCTGTCGGATGGAAAGTGAAGGCAACAAGTCGCCGAGCCTTAACAATAACATTTTATAGGGGGTAGGGGAATACAAGATAAGTGATATTCATGCCCCCCCCCCCCCTCGCATGTATTGTATACAGTTAACATTATCTTAAAATTGAGTTCAAAGCGGGGCATTTAGTAATCTACACTTATACTTGTCTGATAAATCTTTGAAAAGTGGCACTCTAATAATTTGTCGTGAATAGTCCCATCAAGCATGGCATTTTTTCTCAAATTGAATAAAAAAAGAAAAATGAAAAATTACCTGAGGTGGTGGGTTTCTGCCTTGAACTCCAGCATAGATTTTAAACTTGAGTAAACCGGACTCACGTCCATAGAACCTACACACACAAGAAACTTGTTAAAATGTATCAAAATCCAGATATAAAATCAAATAACCCTCCGGGTTCCATATTTGTAGTTATCATCCTACCTAATAGGATGCTCTCCACAAGCCTTGGGTCTCTCCATTACAGAAACCCATTTCTCGTCATAAGAGAATAGACTGAGATCTAGAAGAGGCGAGGGTGAGTAACTCTGAGCTGAGATCGGTAGTTGAGCAAGAACACGCTTACGGGCTTCACTTGGTCCTCCGTTCTTAATAAGGAATAACCCGATAAGGCTTAAAGGGACTGTAGACGTAATTTCAAGTGACCCTCCTTCAAAAGGGAAACGTCTGACAATTCCTTCTTTTTCTACTACTGTATAAATGCGTAAGTCAGTTTTAGTATGGAAAAAGAAGGATAACTTAATATGTTTTACTCAGCTAAGGTTTAAAAAGGATACCCCTCTACCTGAAAGGTGAGCGAATTGAAGTAGTTTTAATATAAGCTTTTTTAAAAATAAAAATAGGATTGAAAATATTAAAAAAAAATATCATTGCATTACTTTCATTGTTGAAATCCCAATTTTTATGCCGAACACAATATGTACCCCCTCAACTGTTGTTTGAGTGATGCAGTATTTTAACAAAATATTTTCTTTGCGTATTCAAGGTTTAGAAAAGAACTTGCAAGAACAATATAATTGTTACAATAAAAAAAACATTGAAAACCTTAACAAATGTCATTAAAAAAAATTATCAGACATGTTCTAACGGAGGATTTTTAACTACCTTGGCACTAATAATAGTCTGCTTGAATCTCTGCTGAATAAGGTTTGCAAAAACATTATTACTGGGACTGGATGTATAACGGGAATCACTGTTTAAACTTGAATTTCGAAAATCGTCGCAAAACTTTTCAAAGATTTCGAGAAGTTTCTCCGAAGTATTCTCGTAGACGGCGAGAACCTCGGTAGAGTTGATGTTGTACACCACGAAGAAGGATTGCTGAGAGTTTGGTTCATAACTCCTAAAAAAATATAATTATTCATCAGCCCGTTTTTAGGTTAATAACTGTTCTTTACGCATTAGAATGTTCAGTCCATGGCTCTGTTTACCTAAGCGTCACAACGTCCTCGCTTGCGTATTTGATAAGAAGATGTTCCTCGTCCAGCAGCTGCATCTTCCACATACGCAACCAACGAATCTGAACAGAATTCAGGTTTGGACATCAGCCGAATACCAGAGATTCTATATAAAGACGGCCCTTTGGCGCATTCAATCTGTCCAGGTTCAAAATTAAATCTTGCCGAACAAACAGAAAATTGAGGAAGAAAAAATTAAAAAATCCCAAAACCATTTCGACCGCATATCAATTATGGATTACATTTACTCTTTTAAGTGTTTACTTGATTACAAACCCAGGAGGCCAATCAAAACACGAAGAATGATGAGTAAATGACGTTTTTAGTTTAAGCGTAAATAAGATTCGAACGAATCGCTTGTTGGTGCAAAATGTCCATTGTCCATAGAGGAAATGAGGTGATAGAGCGAATAGCAAATAGTCATAGAGCCAATGGATAAATAGTAGATGTTGTAGCACCGTTTGAAAAAATAATATTTGTACGAGACCTGTTCAAAGTATTTATAAAAGTTTCTGATCTCGAATGGATTTTCATCAATGTTTGAGAGAGAAGCAGCTCTCCTGTACAGGAATACAAGTATCCTATGCTTCAAGGAGTTGATGGTTGTCTCCTTGAAGGGTCGATAAACTGCTCTGCCCGGCAGGCTGGACTGTACATCTCCGGTCAGTTGTCCTGCACAGTACAACGAACTAATTATAATTAAATAATGGTGAGCCATTGAAATCTTGTTTAAATGAAAGAAGATCTAGGACAGGGCAAGATTATTAATACAAAAATAATTCTAAAATATTACACAACCTTTTTATACATAAACTTTATTACTAATTCATCAGAACCGCTGCACTTTAATTGCCAGAAATAAAAGGTAAAAAAAATGAAGTTTTCGGAAAACCTGCACATTTTATTTTAGTTTCACAAGAGAAGCCCTTTCTTATAGAGAAAAAAACTAACCTGCGAGTATCATCTCATCATCGTCGTAGCAGTGTCGACCTATCTCCCGAACCTTGATGAGGGTTCCGTCCTGCTCCAGTTGGAAGATATGTATCGTCTGATGCTGGATAGATAACACAGACAGAGTTTTCTTGTACAGATAGATTCCTACAAATAATGTTCCTTAATTAAAATTAGAATTCCGATTTAACAAAAAAAAATAAAATGTCTGAATCTCAAGGCAATACTTTTGGGACAATTAAATTTGTTTTATAAATCGTCGGTAACGTTGAAATAGCAAGAATTCAAACCGCATGAGAATAATTAAGATACTTTTTAAAAATAAAGTCACAGCCAGCACTCAAAAGCTTTTGATCCAAAATGATAATTATTAATTATTAACCTTGATTGTGAGAAAGCACTATTTTATCAGTTTTGAATGTAGTTTTATCTGCTAGTCTCCCCTGTTCTATATCCACTACGTGTAGTGTATAATCCTCTAGTTGATTTCTAGGATTCGGACTCACAGATTCATTGTTCTATAGATGCGTTCATATTTATCAAGTGCTAGAAATATTTACATTAGCGTTGTACACACTGTACACTGTACAGTATACAGCTAAATAGTACATGTATTTAAAATTAGTACATTTAAATTATTTTAACGGTCAGCCATGCCAGTAATAATCGCGTTCTTTAGGGGGTTTTTCGGTTTATTATTCGTTAAAAAATAAAAATTTTTGTTAAAGCATTATTTTAACAACTTTTGGTCTCGAGATGGGAAATAATGAATAGCTGAACTACTTATCAAAAGTAAGGCATTAAGTTAACCAAGCAGGGGTGTATATTTTCTCGAAAAATTATTTATCTTCCCCCGTTTTTGAAAATTATTTTTAACCCAGAAGTTATTTATGCTTTTTATGGTTTTATTCGCTGAATTGGAGAAAATAAATGATTTTTAAGCAAAATCAATTAATTTTCGGGTAAAAAGTATCAAAAGAATTTTCAAAATTGTCTTTTGATGTACAATTTCTCATTTACCCCCAAAATATCAAAAATCACCCCCCAGCTGGGGTAATACTAAAAAATATAATAAATACACTCCTGTACCTAGTTCCAATACTATTTCTTGCTATGAAATTAAAACAACCTGGGGTCAGTTAAAAAGAAAAATATGAGAAAAGAGATGAATATTAACGATCCTGATACATAGAGAAGAATGGAGGATGAGGATCCTCTGGGATAAAGGCCGCGGAACCTATGATCACGAACCGTCCGTCCTCGGAGAAGAGAGAACACTCCCGGTTCAACTGTTCGTTACAGGGGGATACAGATACAGTGTAGAGCAGTTTAAAAAACCGGTTGAAAACACAGTTTCGTATCCTGGAGAAAATGCTATCATGTATATTCTAGTATGTTAAGAAAATTATAACAAATGTTCAAATATTTTTAGAACTTGTCAAACCTGTTATTCTGAGTGGTTTGTTCATTAGTTAAATATTCTCCGTCTAGACCTTGAAGAAGGTCGGATGCAGCTCCAGGTCCTTGGAAAGCATAAACTTCCAAAGAGGTCTGATCAGCACTGAACAACAAATGTTGATCTAATTAATAGTAGCTAAAAGGACTTCTCAAATCGTGAGTTAATAAAGGGACTATAGATGATAAAAGAAAAAACAGAGGGATTATAAGAAAATAAAGAGTATAATAACTTATACTACAGAGCGTCCCATATCACATTAGATTATCTTCAAGCTTTAATAAACACATCATACTCAAAAAACCTAGCATTTTCTTCAAGAACATTTTTATACGGGCCTTATTAAATTTTTCAAAATGATTCATTCTTCTTAAATTTTCTGATTAGTCCCGAAAATTGTAATTTAGACCCATTAACGATCTAATATGATCTGGGATACCCTGTAGCTTAGGAACCCAGCTTTGCCTTGGAGTTTTCCCTAAAAGTCAACCCACTCCACTTAAGTAAAACAAACAGAGATTACTTCATATAACGTAGTAATCTCTGTTTGTCTGTCCGAAGTAATTCCTGAACCCCTAGACCGATTTGTCTTAAATTTTGATTGGAGAACTCAGGAAAACCACGAGAATGTTTTTAGTCTAGCTTAAAAAATTCTAAGTTGTCTAAGTTGACGTTTGTAAGATCTACGGATCTTTTCTTAAATCTTGATGTTCAGGTTGAATCCAGAAACCAGTGATCTAAAGAAGCACATGAAGATCTACTTATCTAATTCTATACTTGTTCCTCCTGTATACACATATATAAATATTTAATCAAGCTTTATCTGAGATCTTATTTGAGTTTAATTAAATTTTACTCTAAATGTATTATCCTGACTTAAAGTTTTATATTCTCAAGCCTAAATGTATTTATATAGAAACAAACCTGAATGCAATAAACTTCTTTCCGTCCGGAGTAAATTTCCTGAGGAAGCAAGGAGGTTTTTCCACATTAACCAGAGTAAAGTTGGGATAAACATTTGTATAAAATCCTCGTCCCGTACTCATCTCCCTTCTCCTGTACCTGCACCCGTACAGCTGTCTAGTGTTCAGGCGCAGTACTATGTTCTGAGGAGGAATCACGCGAGGGGCTGAAAACAGACAACTTTTTAATATCTTATTTTAGCATGAAAATCAAAGAGATAAAATAATCACGGTTTAGAATGTACCTAGAGTATCCGTCATGTTGTAGAGCTGTTCTTAGTTGAACCCGGGGTACGGAGTCAGGTTTAATCCGTTCCGGAGTTTCCTCTTCAGGGTCACGTTTCTCCAGGGACTAGGAAGAAAAAGGAATATGATCAGATATATATTGAAAATTTCTCAAAAATCTTCATTTATTTAAAAGCTTTAAGTGTCAAATAAAATGTTCTGTCAATTAACCTTACTTAACAAGCCATAATACTCTGAAAGATCTAAGACCGTAAAGAGTTTAGTTAAAAAATTCGCAGATTTTTAAGTTTTTGTTCGTGAATTTTTGATATGTTGGTCCTTTCAGTGAGAATATGAATCGATTTAAAATATCATTTTATCCATTTATATGCAAAGATTTTGATAAAAATTCCATTAAGTAGCTTGGGACTTAGAGCTCAAAAATAGATGTGAGTAAATGTGAGACAAAAATTTACCCAAAATGGCAGAAATCTAAACTTGACGGTTTATACTCTTTGAAGATTAGTATTTTAAATGATAACAAAAAACTATTTAAAAAAATATAAAAACCTTAGCAATGAGATGGTTTGCCCAAGCTATATCCTCTTCCCAGAGCTCTGTCTCCTCCGGGTTCAAGTGCAGAGCAATCTTGAAGTTACGGAGAGCTAGACGAACTTCTCCGAGTCCTAGTTGAGCTCTACCTAGAGTCTGGTATCCAACCCACCAGGTTCTCTAACATAACAAAGATTAAAATAACGTTAATAAAAAAATTATCTATCAATAAATCAAATATTGTGATCGATAATTGATCGCATCGTCAACTGATAACAATTTACAAATCAAAATTGCACTGCAAATTCCAATATTTAGTCAGCAGTGATATAAAATCGCCCCGCCCATCACACACCCCTTTTGAAAACCTTTATTTTCTAAAGATGTTAGGTATGCAAGTATCATTTACTCTCAGACAAATTTCCATTGATTCTAATGATTAAATGACATTCCTTTTAAAAAAATAACAAATTATTTTTATTATTTATTATTATTTTTAAAAGGGGCGGGATTAAATAAAAATTGTTGCATGACAAAAAACCAGATTTTTAAAAAGGAATGAGTTTTTTTCCGCAGAATTTCGGAACTAAACTAATTTTGGAAGTATCAAACGGGTGAAAAAATTTGGCTTTTGATGTCAAATTTTTTATTTTTTTTTTCCACCGGGGGATTCTTGAAAATTTACACCCTTGGACGACTTTGAAGTTGAATTGTTTAGTAAAATAGAAATACTATCTGCATAATATGTAAACTGAGCTGAATATCACAAGATCCATCTTAAAACAATAAACGAATTCAATGAAAACGTAACAACTTTAATAACTTTTGTTTTATTATCAATTTTGGGCAGTGAAAACGAACTTTTCTTTTTCTAACCTAAATTTCTAACTTACAAAAAAATTATTTTTCTTAAGATTATATAGTTTCCACCAATAATTTAACAATGAAAAACTGACCTCTGCAGCCACAGTTTTCTCCGCGAATTCTATTGCAGGAATCCACTCATGAACCTTCACAGAAATATGGCTCAATATTACTCGTACACTATTGAAAACTAAATCTAAAAATAAATGACAAAAAATATATAAAACCTGTATTAAAGCTTGAGCTTTCATCTCCAGGAGCGGAGCATCTTCAGAATTAATCTGCAACGCTTCGTCCCACCTGAAAATTTTCTCTAAAATTGAAAGCTAGCGTATAAGTGCATGACCCTCCATGCATAGATATTAGATAGCAATGCACGATTTACATCGGTACTATTAAAACTTTAATCTGATCAAAAATGTAAATAATAATGTCGTTTATCTTACTCATAAAGTGCTCACTTATGTAAATTTCTGTAAAAGTTAAAAAAACATGAATTATTAATTCTTACTTGATCGGACAAAGCTTTTGAGGAATTGCCATCTTTACATGGAGGGTCACATGAAACTAAGAATACCGTCCCTTATTAGGCTATAAGTATTATTATATCTATGTACGAACACAGTGGTCCCGCTAGTATTAAACCAACCTGGATATAGCTTCCCAGAACCGTCCCTGCTCAGCAAGTAAACTTCCTTCCTGCTTTAACCTTGACAAATTGTTCAAATAAACTCCGTCTCTAAAAAGACTATAAATAAAGTTGAATTACCTGTCGAATCTGATCTTGTTGTCCTCCAGAGCCTCAACTTTTCTCTTCTTTGCCTCGACAATCCAGTCAAAATCTGGATCCAACTCAGGCTCTAAAATCTGCTCGGATTCATGAAACGCACTCTCTAGGGAGTTGGAAACCGTTAGATTAAATAAATTGATAATCGTTAATATCATAATATAAAATTGATTCTCTTCCATCCGAAACTTGTCATTGCATTGTCACATCAAACTGAAATTAACCTCACCTCAAAAAATTTTAATTTTGTTTCAGGTAAAGTTATTTAAAAAATAAGATTCTACGCATTGTTTGGAGACGCTACGCAGCCATTCTTTAACTTTGCGCAATGCCGACAAGTTTGTTAAATCTTACACTTAGCCTGCGGTTGCGGGTTGATAATATTATTATTTATAAATTTCTCACTTGCTATGACAGTGATTAATTTCATGTGATAAACGACTGCTTAACTTTCCAATTTTGGAGAGTGAAAGATTATAACCAAACTCACTATTTTGAATTAGTTTCTCAATTTTCGAAATTCCATACATTTTCATGAGCCTACTCTATACCTGTATTTGCCAAGAGTAAAATCCTTTGAAAATTGCAGTATGCAATAATAAGCATCTGCTGGATGCAGTACTTGCATCAACAAACTATAGTTAACCATTTAATTTTGTAACTTTAAAAATATGTGAAAAAACGTCCAGGCTCATTTTTCTCTGTTGTGGAGTATCGTTTACTGCTTAGTGGAAGCACGGTAATGTATTGAAGAGGCTCTCAGGGTCTGGGAATTCTGGGAGGCTCATGGCGGGCAGGATGTTCCACCCTCTTGCCACAACTAATTACCCAAACTTTTTCTTTTCATCGTGGAGCGACCTGTTCAGGATTAACACACTTGTTCGTTCTTGTCCTTCTGAACCTGAAAATATTACACAGAATAGGGGTAAGGGGCCCAGAAATTAGACCTTTCAAATATCAAAGTTTCAGCGAAAGTACCAAAATATTTTCAGAAAAACCAGTCTATATAATTACGACCTTTTTATGTACTTACAGGGTGTCCCACGAAACATGACAGTTGGTGAATAGATTAAAAAATGTCTTCTTCCATAATTTGTTATAAAGCTGTTTGATATAAGAGAATAACAAAAAATATTATTTACAGCAGGCATATTATTGTAAATATGATTTTAAATTTAGATTTTAGTAAAAGATTTTTTTAACAAAATAAACTGCAAAAAGTCTATATAAATCAATACAGTATGGAAGAAGACATTAAAAGCTATTCACCAACTGTCATGTTTCGTGGGACACCATGTATATGGAAAAATTGAAGCTCTTACATATTTATAAACTAGTCACAATTTAATCAAAATTTCTACTATAAATTTAAATTTAAACGGAACTAATTAAGTTTGCCTCAAAAAGCTGATTTAATTTTAAGCGCTACCACAAAACATGAGATTTTTATTTGATCTTGTTTTAAAACTTAACCTAACCTTCAGATCGTGGCCCATTATTAATTTTAAGTAAGCTTTTCGACACCAAACTCTGATCTAATAGGATACGAATGAATTTTTATTTATATGAATTACAAAGTGCTTTGTTCCATTTATCATCTTTTAGCATGTTCCTTGAACCGGTCTACGGCAGCATCGTCATGTGCTCGCCCTTTCAGCAGTTTCTGCGCAGGTTCGTCATTTTCAGTCATAACTACAGTGTTAGGACGAGCTCCTTGTTTAACTGCAGGACGTTCTCTTTCCTTCTCTCGTCCTCTAGTCGTAGATTCTTCCCGTTCAAATCTAAAAATTAAATTTACAAAATATATTGAAATTTCAACAATTAAGTTTACACATATGTAAAATAAAATCAAAATCGATTGATCTATGACATTTTTAACTGATTTAATTAATCTTTCTTTATTTAATCCTTTAGCTCATGATTTGCCGAGTAAAAAACATGCAAACGAAAACATACAACAATTAACATAAAAAAATCTTTAAAAAAGGTAGAAGAGAAACAGATTTTCTAAATTCTATTTCTGTGCAACCCCAATGTCTTAGACCTTAATTATAATTCTGTTAGATCTAATAATTTTGAAGTTTGAAATATCAAAAGTTTACAACAACGCCCAACAGGTTTTAAACATATGGGGATTTTATAAATTTGAGTTAGGAGCAAAAACTCAGTTCCTTTTAAGTATCTTTAAATCTCATTAAAATCCGGAAAAGTACTACCAGTGCTGAGAAAAAACTACCTGTCATGCTGTCCAAAGCTTGGACCCGGTTTTGTAACTTTTGAAACTCCTCCGGTCATCTTCGCGTCCTCGATCAATTTCCGCTTTGCCTTCTCCGTCCTCTCAATATTTTGTATTTTAGATTCAATACCCAGATCCACTTCCGGTATACCACTCAACATTTGGGCAGACAACATTTGCTGGTCTTTCTTAAACGTTGATTTCCTAAAATAGATAAAATCATATCTTATTTTTGGTACGTTTCCATATATTTATGATTCCCTGCAACTGAGAACTTATTTTTTTCTTTGCCAAATCATTTAATAAGCTATTAAAAGACTATAGAAGGTAAAAGACTTAATTTCACCTTTGGATTGTCATCTATACATATACTTTGCTTGTCTGGGTGTCTGTTTGTTTGTTTATATCCAATAAACGTCAAAACGACTGAACCGATTGGGCCCAAATTTTTTGTGGTACCTCGCTTGACCCCGGGGATGATCGAATTCTAAAAAATTTGCTTCTAACGAAATTTTATCTTTGAAAATGTTGAAAATCCACGATTTTTTTGTTTTGTTTTACAATGTAGATTTACAAGGAGAACATGTTCAGATTTAAACTAGAAGATGGACGCGAAGCGCCCTAAAAACCTTGTCTAAATATATACTTTGCTTGTCTGTTTGTCTGTCAGTCTTTATCCAATAAAAGTCAAATCAGCTGAACCGATTGGGCCTTGTGTGGGACCTTATGTGAACCCTGGGAAGGTTTTTGAATGATCAAAATTTCAATTTTTTTTTTATAAAATCCGCAAACTTTTTTTTGTTTTTGTTTTACAATGTATACAAGGAGAAAATGTTCACAATTGCCCTGAAAGCCTAGTTTGGTATATTTCTTATAACTTTGATTAATTGTGCTCTTTTCTATTAGCTGTTTGATGTCCTAGACGTCTTCACTTTGAATGTGTGAAACAACATTTAAAGGTCAAAATCAAATTTCTTGTTAGCTTTGATATAATCTTTAACACAAAAAAGCAAATTCTAAATTTTGAAAGTTGATTTATCCCTTCTTTGCTCGACTCTGTCACAGTGTGCACTGTGCAGTGTCTTCTGTCTAGCTACCTGAGATGTTCTGGTAGTGAGAGAAGAGCGGCGTCTTCCGGGGAGAGATACTGAGGTCCTTTATTATTCTCCTCCTCCCTCACACCTTTCCTCTTCTCCATCTCCATCTCGATGAACTTCCTCATCTCGTCATCCTCGTCCCGGATATGGGTTTCCTTGGAGAACTGCGTTCCAACCTCGTAAGCACTCTCCTCCGTCTGTTTGTACCCTGAACAGACAACATTATCTTTAAATTCGGAAATGATATATATTTGTAAATTAGTTACTTCTGTCCCTTATCTTTTAATCGTTCAAGATATGGTAGGTAACATGTTTTTTATCAACCTTAATTTAAAAAGAGGGGCATATATTTTGAAGAATTACTAATTTTAAAAGATTTAAGGGACAAGTGTGCAACATTTTTCGCCCTTGTTGACACTTTACAACCATATATTTAAGTTAATTTCGCCCACTTACTAACAAACTTATTATTCCCTCATCAGCCAAAAAAAAATATCCCTTTAGGGAAATATATTTTTTTAGATAAGGAGGGGGAATAGTCTTTCCACAAAATATACACCCCTGATTGAAAGTTCCCGTCCCGTGCTACAAATTACAAAAGATTCTTTAGTAAGCACAGTTACTATCGAGCCAAGATTTGCTTAACTTAAGATAGAAAAACGAAGATTTCTCTATCGTTATTGTGATCTGTTAATGGCAATCTTAAATCTAAGTCACTTACAAATTTTGTCAATCCCCATTTGAGGCTTAACATTCAAATAAAATTATAAACAAATAATTATTTATTAAATAAAAACTTATGAACTTGAAATTAATTATCTTAAAAATTCATAAAATTAAAATAATGATAATTTCTGCATTACTTGTACCTTTCATATTTTTCATATCCACTAAACCACCAGATTTGATCTTAAATGGATCATCACAGATTTCTTCTTCGATCTTTGAGATCTTTTTACCAGATACCAGGGTGATCACGTTGGTACCAGCAGTTCGTTTTCTAAACAAATAAATGTAAACATACTTGCAAGTATGAAGATTGAAGGATATATACAAGATTTTTTCCCTGGAAGTGCTAAACCGTTCTTTTAAGTCCACATAGCCCTTTTAAACAATAAATAATAAATCTACGACGCGAAAGTAACGAAAAATATGTAAATTAAAATTTTTCCTTCCAAATAAAATATTTTTAGATTTTACCATTCTATGGAATGTTCTGAATTGTTTTCAAACCTTCTTGTAATGAAGAAAAATTGAAAGAATTTTTTTAAAGTGAAGATTAAAAATATTGACCTTAATTTCTGCAATTCTCTAGTTTTTTCATATTCCTCCTTGTTATATTCAACTTCTTCATCGGACGATGATTCTCTTCTCCTAACTTGTCTTTTCTTGGATGATTTAAACATTATTTTTACTTCTTCACTCATTCTCATGCACAACCAGATATCCTATTTGTAAATAAATATATTTTTTTTATATAAATTTATAAAGTCTAAATACATTATTATTATTTAATAAAGAATTTAAAGGTTAGATAACAATTAAACAAATGATCTTCGATGGTTATAAACAGTAATTTTTAGTTTGAATAAAAACAGTTTTAAAAAATTGGGTATATTCCTAGAGAACGAACGGCTTCTATATTTACTATTTCATCAGAACTAACGATAAATCCTGTAGACCTACGCATTCTTATTAAATGCGTGTTCAATTTACACAATAAAGATATAAAGAAGTGTTTCTTGTTTTGACGGTCTATTAGTAATTACGGTTTTAATGTTTTGAATAATATCTTTGGTTTGGTCGTAATCCAGAAGACGATAATTGAGAAAATAATGCGGTTGCGGGTTAATGTTATATGACTCTTGATAAGGGNCCCCCCCCTACACAAATGCTCTCGTAAGCCCCTGCTCCTTTCTTTTCTACTCCTTCTGTTCTCTTCTTATTATTCCTCTTCTCTTCTCCTTTTCTTCTCGTCTCTTTTCCTTTTCTTCTCCTTTCTTCTCTACACCTTCTATTATCTTCTCCTTTTCTTCTCTTATCCTTCTCTCCCCTATTTCCTCTATATATCCTACTCTTCTCCCCAGGCCCATAACCAGGATTTTACCCCCAAGGGGGTGCAAAGTAAGGTGTTGTAGTATTGGCCCAGGATAACCGAGTAAAACATAGTGAATGCGGGGGGGGCAGAGCCCCCTTGCATATAACATTTTCAGAATTGAGATATGAAAACGAGTAATTTTAGCTTGAATTATATGTTTTTCGGTTATTTTCTAATTTGTCAACAACACTCGTAATTTGAGCTTGAACTTAATGTTACAGTGAAAATTCGATTTTCCCTGAATTTGATGTTTTGTATGGTTCAAGGAAATTTTTCATAATTCGGTTTTGAGCTAATATTTTACGATATTGGAAGACAGCAAATGTTGATAATTTTGATTTTACTACTCACGTTTACTGATTTTGAACTGTCTGTACAAAATATTGAAACTGAGGCAATGTTTCTGAAAAATTTAAAGAAATGATTTTTATACATACTGTAACATATTTGTTACATTGCATGTATCACTAATATATATCGAAAATGCGAAAGAAACACGAACCAATTCACTCTGAAAATCTGACCTCAGGACAAATATTCTTTTATAAAGAAGGTTTATTTTGGTTGGTCTAGCTGAGGGAACAGCTTTAATAAAGAAGTGTTCAGACATAGCATATACATTATACACTATACAGTATACAGAATGATAACAAATTTTGAAAACCAACCTCCCTATTGATTAATTAATAGAGCGGTCGGTTGTAAACATCACGATATGTTTAGTGTTTACGTATCTAACACTGTACACTTGTGTATAAAGTGATCGTATTTCTAAGAGGAATTTTATGGAATTGACCAATTTTTAGATTTTCTTTCTTTATTTAAATCCATATAAGTGTCTATCTAATTATCGATACTAATATTCAAATATCTACATAAAACCACCCTTTACGATCACTCTATATACAAGTGTACAGTGTTAGATACGTAAACATATCGTGATTTATACAACCGACCACTCTTTAAATGAATTAATAGGGAGGTCGGTTGTGTATATCTGAGCTAAGCTTCACCCATAGAGAATAGAATATATATTAGAGGGGAATTTACTAGAAAAAAGTGTAAAACGGCCATTTTGTTGTACTGTTTCCATACTGCAGGTGTACTTCACATATTTATGCTATATAACGTCTTTTGGGCCCTGGAATATCATTTTATAGAAAATCTAAAATTATTGTTAAAAGAAAACCAAATTATGAAATAGGCTGGTTTCATAATTGACCAATGATCATTTCACATAGACTCTATGCCTTCCACTTTACAAAAGCTGATTTTCCGTTATAACTATAAATCAAATGATGTCTTTTATTCCCCTAATTCATTATAAAGTTTATTTAACAGTTTAAAAATTTCGAAATTGAAATGAATAGTCTAGGGAACATACTGTATTAATGTTCTCTACTGCATATAATTTGTGAACATTTACATGATTTGTACACTTTGAACTCCCTTTCAGGCTGAAAGGGACTGAAAAAATTCATACCAAGAGATTCTTTAAATTCCCCTCTAATATATATTCTATTCTCTGTGGCTTCACCTCTTCGTTTTATTACTCTATGAACAACACGCTTATACTTTTATGTAGCCCTGGACGTGTCAATTTTAAAACTGTATGGTGTATGCGCTTGTTTCTAGTTTCAGTTTGGATTAATTGGGAAAATCCTGATTGAATTTTGCGACAGTCTGCATATTTTGCGACAGTCTGCATATTTTGCGACAGTCTGCATATTTTGCGAAAGTCTGCATATTTTGCGACAGTCAGCATATTTTGCGACAGTCAGCATATATTAGTTCACAGTGTCGTCGTCTTCCTAACTTCTCAAAAGAGAGCCTCAACCAGAAGCGTACAAGGAGATAGAGACGGCAGTTGGTAGAGTATAGGGTGGTAAACCGAAATAGAGACGGCAGTTGGTAGAGTATAGGGTGGTAAACCGAAATGCTTTTTATGTTCCCGATAATCTTGGGAAACGAAAATGATCTTTCTCTTAATCAGATATTTTCTGCATGCAGGTTTCCTAATTACTAATTTACTTATTTAAAGAACTCTATTTTTATTCAATAATAATTCCAATTAGATTTTCAAATCATCTCTCTGTCACGTATTTCATCTCTCTGTCACGTATTCCAGAATCCATCCTACGTAAGCTCTCACATCAACATATATACCCGGATACTTCTCCAGTCCACATCCTACTCCACCTAGGGTACAGGGTGTCTCATGAAACATGACTGTAGCAAGACGACTTGAGAGTCATCTTTGAAATAATTTGTGGCATTTATTCGTAAACCTTATTTTCGAAGTAAAATTCTAGAGTTAATAATCAATAAATCCCTCTAGTCTTGGCAATTCTAAAATGTGATCTGCCTTGTTGTGCTTTCAATATTACCGGAGATACTAAGAGTTTCGTTCAGATTTCGACAATTTTGATTTTATTTAATAATGATTATGGAAATTTCAAGAATCATTCGTGTAAAGTAGGTTGACGACTGAATGTCACAAATAAAGGTTACCATTGTAAATCTGGCATACCTACGGACATACCACTCAATAAATTTAGATTGTCTAAAAATTACATCTTCTTCGAAAGTAAGAAATATGAACCTAAAACTACACGATATTTACGAAATATGAACCTGCTAAGCTACTAAACTGATCTTAAATATGGACCCATAAAACTACTCCATAAATATGAAATATGAACCTGAAACTACTCAATAAATATGAAATATGAACCTGAACTTTCTCCATAAATAGATAATATGAACCTGAAACTACTCCATAAACAGTGAATATGAACCTGAACCTACTCCAAAAATAAGGAATATGAACCTGAACCTACTCCATAAATATGAAATATGAACCTGAACCTACTCCATAAATAAGAAATATGAACCTGAACCTACTCCATAAATATTAATATGAACCTGAACCTATTCCATAAATAATGAATATGAACCTGAACCTACTCCAAAAATAAGGAACCTGAACCTGAACCTACAACATAAATTTGGAATATTAACCTATAAAACTACTCCATAAATATGAAATATAAACCCGAACCTACTCCATAAATAGTGAATATGAACCTGAACCTACTCCAAAAATTTGGAATATGAACCTGAAACTACTCCATAATCTTGAAATATGAATATGAAATTAATCCATAAATTATATGAAATATGAATCTGAACCTACTCCATAAATAAGTAATATGAACCTGAAACTACTCCATAAACATGTATATAAACATAAAACTACTCCATAAATATAAAATAACATCCTGAAACTACTCCAAAATATGAAATAAGATCCTGAATCTACTCCATAAATACGTCGTATGAACCTAAAACTACTCCATAAATATAAAATAAGATCCTGAATCTACTCCAAAATATGAAATATGAACCTGAACCTACTCCATAAATAAGGAATATGAGCCTGAACCTACTCCAAAATATGAAATATGAACCTGAACCTACTCCATAAATAAGGAATATGAGACTGAACTACTCTATAAATATGAACCTGAAACTGCTCCAATGAGTAAAGTATGATCCTCCTCCTCCAAAAATAATCCTCCACCACTATCTCCTAGAAAATTGAAATTTGAATTGAAATGTTTAAATGTTTTTAGTTTTATCAACTAAATATGTTTTGTTCCGATAACCCATTATTGTCAATTCAGAGTACTATACATTCATATTGGTTCAGATCCACAAAGCTAACAAAGTAGTGGATCAACCGAGACCCAACCGAGATTGAAATGTCGCTAGGCATTGGCCCTCGGTTTAATCTTACCCACCCCCATTTATTCCTTTTGTAACCCTTGACATGCATATTTTAAAGATGAACAGAGCTTCTTTTTAACATCAGTTATAAGGAGTAATTGGCAAAATCCTGACAGATTTTGGCATCAGACATGCTTCTTTTATATCACAGATCTAGGTTGATTAATATGTCAATATGGAGAAAAGAAGCAAAAGAAAAAAGAAAGAGGATTTTATGGAGAATTAGGCGAAAAATGTATGAAAGAAAAAGGAACATGGAAAATGAAAAGAAAAAATAGATAAAAAGAAAAGGAAAGAATTGAAAAAGGGCAAAAGGTTAGAAAAGATAAGCAAGGGAGACTTGTGATTCTAAAACTTTAAAAAAATTGATTTGTGTCGAAATAAAATAAAAAAGAAATGTTTTCCTGAATATTTTCTAAAAAGCTTTTTTTATCAGTGATATAGCTTCAAGCGATACCTTGGCATGCGTCAGTAACATATCCAGCCTTGACAACCTGACGGTCATCTTTATCTTCTCCTAAACAGAAACTAAAGTTCACAACTAATTGGATAAACATCTTGTTGGTCTGTATGACGGTGTGCAGTTGGGCATCAGGGTTTAATTGCAAAGTTGTGAATTCCAAATTTTATATTTTGTAAATCATTTAAAAAATTTTACTTTGACAGAAAACATCATTCTAACACAAACCTTTAAATCGTTTGCTAAGCTAATTACATTTGAAATAAATAAAGTTTGATGTGTAAGTGTTTCCTTAGATCTCTAGAGTCCCGCGTAACATGAGAATATAAATAAATAACGACCATGTGGGACTGAATATAAAAAAAGGTTTTTGTTCATGGCCAAAATTAAAACTTTAGGTGAATACAGGGGGAGGGGGGGGGGGGTATAACGTTTTCTAAGCTCCCTAGCCCCCGCCTGGAAGAGTAAAAATATGATTTTCAAAAGGGCCCCAAACGTCCAAAATATTGACCCCCCACCATGAAAATTACTGCATACGCCCCTGATATTTATTTTCATAATTGGACTTTTTTGATCGTCATGTTAAGCAAGGCGCACGCGCACTCTACAATAAAAGCTTTGCCTATCACTTAAAACTAACATACGACGAATTATATCCTGTTATTATCAGCATATTTCCAGTCCTATTTAGATCTATATTATTCAAAATAGCGTAGAGGTCTTAATTAATATATTTTAATATTCAAAATATATACACCAAAAAAGTATCAAATACAAAAATATTCATTTAATGGGTGAAGATGTGTGACAATGAAACCCCTAGTTTACCGTGCCATAGTACTCGCTAAATCTATATATAAATTTGGCTTGTCTGTCTGTTTGTCTGTTTGTCTGTTTGTTTGTATCCAATAAACGTCAAAACAGCTGAACCGATCGGGCCCAAATTTTTTGTTGGACATCACGTGGCCACAGGGAAGGTTTATGAATGATCAAAATTTTAAAAACTTGTGTTTAAAAGTTTTTTATTATTGAAAAATTTTGAAAATGCACAAAAAAAATATTATGAAATCAGCAAACTTTTTTTGTTTTTGTTTTATACTGTACAAAGAGAAGATGTTCAGAGATAAAGCCACAATTAAAAGTTGAAATAGAAGATGGTGCGCGAAGCACCCTAAAAGCCTAGTATCTTTATATTTTGTGTTCATAATTATTTAATTTATTTACCGGCAGCTAGCTGTTTCCCTCTAGCAATATTTTAAATATAGTTTGTAGTAAATCTTTCAATAATACAATTACTTATTCTCAGTTGAAATGTCATCTAGATGAATTAATTATACAACACTATACGACTGCAAGGACGCATTTCTAACGCCTGGCAACAAGGGGACCAACCAAATGATGAGACTTTAGAGAAGATTAATCAGATTTGAGCAAGATTTAAAATACAGGTCTTTTTCCGACTTCTCTTTGCAAAATTCTATGTGTAATTTCGAAGATCGAATTTAACCTTAAAGTTGATCTGGTCCTTAGTAAAGTCTCATCATATGTTTCTCAAGAAATATTCTCCGAGTCTTCAGAGGATCACCATGAAGACTTTGTTTTTACAGTAAGTGTACTGCAGTTTGTGAGAGGGTCAAGGAGAAAGTATAACAAGGACGGTTCATTGGAGTTTTTTTTTACATTTTCTCTATGCACAGAAATAGGTTGTATAATTATATGGAGGATTTTTATAGATATTTTTTTGTGTAACATTAAATGTAGAATATTTGGTTTAAAATATCCCTAGCACAGACTAGTCCAGACCCATCACTAAATATTTCTCCGTAAACCTGAAAAAAATACATTTAAAAACATAATTAAAGTTTAAAGATAATTTAGATATTTGAAAAGTGAGGAAGGTGTAAATGTTTGATCAGAGCTGAAAACTTTAGAATGGGATATCCTTAATCCCGATCGGTTAATTAATTTGGAGATAATTACAAGAGGAGAACAAGCATTATTTAATCTGGAGATTAAGAAAAAAAAGATCAAGCATTGATCTCGATATCCGTCATTCAAAAGTTCCCAGCTCAGATTAATGAACTGATCGGGATTAAGGATATCCCATTAGTTTTCAGCTCAGAGCTGGGAACTTTAGAATGGATAAACTTTAATCCTGACTTCTTGATCCGAATATCCACTGTGGAAACTTTTCATTTTAGTCCTAATCCACTCTTTTTCCCTCTCCTTGGATATCCGTTAATTGTTTTCTCCAATGAGAATATTTCTGTTTTCTCATTGGTTGCCCGCTTTTCTCTGATTGGCTGTTACAGTTTCTCAAATGATTATATATTAATTTGAATTTGAATTAATTCTAAAGATTTCAGCTACGAGTATTCTTATTTTACCAATTTCAAATATCCGTAGATACTTTTAACCCAAAAATTAGACAGAACCAGCCGGTTTCATCGGTGTATACTATTACAGGGTTACCCACAAAGGATGAGACTCAATTTAACCCCAAACCTTCATATTTTATAGGTTTCAGTCCTCAGTTCGTTTTTTATCATAAACTTTTTATAGAGACATTTACTTGACAATTTTTTCTCTCTGCAATTTGAAAAAATATCCTAACGGAAGATGACAAAAAAAATTGTACTTCATACGATATACAAATAATATAAAAAATCTCCTTAAAAAAATTTTTACCCTGAAAATGTACTTTAACCCCATTTATATTCTATATAATACGAAAAAATAACACTTATTGTCAAGAACGAAATTTCCACTTTATATCTCTTTAAATAATAGTAAATATGTTTAAACAAAAACTTTAATGTCTAAAAAATATCGTCAATAAACATTTAATTTATTTTTTACAAAATGTTACTAAAATAAACACTGTAAAGATGAAAGGAATGACAATAAAGAAAACTAGAAGAAGGAATAATAAAAATAAATGAGGACTGAACCTGAAGACAAGATTGAGGATCCAATACTGTTACTTCTGCTACCCGGAGCAGGGTTGAAGTAGGACCATTGCTCACCAGTCTACCCCAACCTGATACTAATCCAGTCCTTAAACAATCAGAGAGGAGCTTATCAAAAATATGATTTAAAAAATAAATCCTATACAGTTGTTGAATTATAAAAACAATCTGAATTACGATGTTAGCTCCTTGCCAGTTTTCACCACGCAGCATTTATCGTTAATGCTATTGGGACAAAGTAATTGATTATCTGTCTCAATTCTAAATGTCTTAGCTTTGCAACTTGGTGAAGACTTTAGATATTTCAAACCTTGAACAAATCTAAGGATTTTAAACTAGAATATGATATAACTAACTAACTAGATATAACCATGACCATGACCAGTTAATGTTTTAAAACTAGAATATAACCATGACCAGTTCCTCAGTAGATTTAAGTCTAATTTAAAGAGAACCCAACAACTTATTGACTGCCTTTTAAATGAAACAATTAGTCCAGAAAGTTTCTTGATATAACTGAATGCACTGTGACGGACGGTGCAAACCTAAGACCCCTCCCTCACGTTAGAATCAAAGCACTGTGAACTTGTTTTAGTTTAAAATTACCTGTTAACTATATCTATCTTAGGTGAAGGTAAACAGATAGGTTCTACAAAAGACAGAAAAGTGAAAACATTGAAATATAAAAGTTAACATAATAAACAATAATAATTCCTTATGAAGTCTTTTTATACAGAAATTAGATTTAAATGTTTTAAATTCTTACCGTAATTTAATTTTAGCTAAATTATTTTAGCCATGTTCGGAATCGTAAAAAAATGGCCAATTATAATTCGATGATTTAACTCCGAGAGTGATTCTCGGACTGTAGTTACCTGCTCCAGAGTTTGGATCAACAGGAGAATCTAACTCCACCAGAGCAAGGTCGTCCTAATACAAGAAAAACTGGGATACATATGATTTGACATGTCAGAAATATTTGATATTTTTGATAAACCACAATATTTTATTCTATCCTTGAAATTACGGATAAAATGTTATATTGTTGCTATAATACTTCAATCTATTTCAGTTAAACATCCAAACTCTTCTACCAAGTTTAACATCATCTGAATAAAGAATTAAAGAAAACACAGTTTATATATGGAGAGTAGTTTGAAACCGGTCATTCCAAGGGAAATCAATACACCAGGTATATGTGAACTACCTGAGGAAAACCAGGTATATTCGACACTTGAGGAACACCAGGTATATGTGAACTACCTGAGGAAAACCAGGTATATTTGACCTAACTGAGGAACACCAGGTATATTTGTCCTACCTGAGGAACACCAGGTATATTTGTCCTACCTGAGGAACACCAGGTATATTTGAAGTACCTGAGGAAAACCAGGTATATTTGAACTACCTGAGGAACACCAGGTATATTTGACCTACCTGAGGAACACCAGGTATGTTGGACCAAGCCGGATGTAGAATACTTCTTCTCATCTTTCTCCTTCCGGTTAAAAAAAATAAGTCAACATTATTCTAAAATTTGAAATCGAGCTTTTATGAAATCAAAATTATCTAAAATTGCTCATTGAACATTATTGTTTTTTATTGCATTACAATCTATATATTATAACTTTTATACAAAAGAAAAGGGTTAATTTACAATAATACTAAATCGTCTTTTAAATCTTAAATACCACGCGTTATATCTTTAAAACTTCAAGCTTCTAAAACTTTAATCTGAAATTAAATGCCTAAGTTTTGACAATTGAAGACAATAAAATGTTTTACTAAGATTCAGGAATCGTTAATTTCCATATCCGAAGAAAAGTTTGCTTTTGTTTTGGTTCACTAATTAGATATCCAGGTCAAAGTTTGCGTTTGATCTTGAGCATTTTCTGGAACTTTAGACTAAAATGAAGTACCAAAGATCTAACAATTGGAGATTAAACAATTCTATCCTTTAGTCTCCATATCTGATATTCCTGTTGTAAGCTGTTTATCTGCTTCCCCGGAGAAGCTAATTTCAGATATCTGATTCCTAAGCTGGTTCTCGAATTATCTATGAAATCCGTGTTTCTGGAGAACGTTATGAAAGATACTTGATTCCCTCAATATCTGGTAGATCTCTAAAAGAAGAGATTCTGTAAACTATTTTATTCCTGTAAGATATAAACACTTGAAGAAGGTTATGCAAGATACCCGATTCCTACATTATCAGTTAGATCCGTGTTAGATCTGTCGAGAAGGTTCTGCTGTAAGATATCTGATATCTAAAGTATCAACTAGATACTCGAAGATGGCTCTGCATGAGAGGCCAGATTTCTGAGCTTTCTGTTGATATACTTGGAGAAGGTTCAGTAAGCTATTTTATACCTGATCTGTCAAGATTTAAGATATCCATAATTAAAGAATGCTCTGTAAGATGTCTTATTCCTGAGCTGACTGTCGATATCTATGCCTGGGGTAGGTTTCATAAGATATCTTATTCCTACGCTTTCTGTTGATATCCATTCCTGGAGAAGGTTCTGTAAGATACCGGTTTCCTGATCAGTTTGTTATTACACTGTACCTAGAAAAGGTTCTGAAAGATACCTGATTCCTAAGCTGTCTGAAAGATTTGTTGTTCCTAGAAGGAGAACAGGGTTTGCTCCAAGGGCCTCTATACAGTGTGCTGCAGTCAGTACAAACCTAAAACATGAAAATGATTGAACGATTCATTGACTTTCTATTCCAGTTTTAATGTTGATTAAAAGGGAAAATATTGTTTATGATTAAAATATTACTGAAATCTCTAATTAAATTGAATAATGTTGAATACAAAGAAATATTTAGGTCTATTTGTTGTTTGGGTTATCAAACCCTGAAAATATATAGCAGATATAATAAGACGTACCTCATATCCCGAGCAGCTCTGAATGAAATAATACCCAAAGATGCATTACCATAAATACCCGAATTATTTTTAAAAAAAAGTATTTTTCTATTTATCGACTGCTTCTCTTTCTCTAAAAGCCTATTCAATTTTGTGAAATAAAAGCTTGTAAGAAATAAAAGCTTATTTGGAAAGTCTTCATCATTGTGTTGGTATAAACGCCGACCACTGTAAGCTATTCCAACCTGCTGGATATAAGAGTCCCACCGCAGAAATAGTTCTCAGCTCCAGTATCTGTTGTACCCAGAGCAACCGTCCAGGGAAGGGATTGCTCTGCTGCAATATCACCTCCGACAATAGTTCTCAATCTAGGTTGGAGCACCTCGGACCAATCCATACTTCCAACCTGAACCTGGGAGAGGAAATAAGAATATTCATTCTTTATCTTTTCGATCTAAAAAAGTTCACCTGAGATTCAGAGTCTGGAAAATAGAAAGCTATTCTTCCACATTTTTCTTTTCTGGACTCTGCATCCTCAGGTTTCAAGAAAGGATCTTCTTCTCTGGTCTCCCCAAAATCGAGGATTGTTTTTGATGTTGATGTTATTGCTGGATCATCTAGTGTTGTTGCTGTTGTTGTTGTTGACAATGATGTTGTTGTTACGTTTACTTGTACTGTTGATGTCTCTTTAAAATTTACAAAAAATTACACTGCAGAGAAATACCAAACGATGATTTATTTATCTTTATAATACCCTCAGATCACTTCACAGTGTCCCTGGAAGAAGATCAACCTTTTTGAAAAAGTCCCAAAAATCTTGCTTTGCCAATCTTCCGTCTTGTTCCTAGTTTTTATGCATTTTAAAAATCTCTTGGAGTATTTTTTAGCAAATCTCATTTCAATATAGAACTCGAAATTCTGAAAATCTTGGATTACAATAAAATGTATTCTTTTGAAAACTAGAGAACAAGGCGAAAAAATGGCAAAATAAGATTTTTAGATTTTTTTAGAATGGTTTATAGTCTCCAAGGACACTGTGATCTACAAAATGCACCAACCCAGCAGGATTGGTAGGTTTACTCTACAGCATTGTGTTGGTAGGGCTAGGGTATACCATGAACTAAACCAATAATTCTTCTAGGTCCTTTAATTGAATTCGTCTAGTTTTAGGAATATGAATTTAAACCTTGATCTGGAAGCTTACAGCACACCCCGACTTCATTATCATCCTAGAAATGAGAATCCTGAGATCAGACGTTTTTTGGTGTGAATCTCAACATTAAGCATTGATCTCCATCCTATGTAGACCTACGGATTTATTAAATCTTCTTCGATATCCTGTGTTAGTCATAACTTTAATGAGGGATCAAGGATTGATACTCAAATTTTAAAGTGTCCACATTGGAAATTTAAAAATAGAATTATAATTTTACATATTGTCGAAAAATGAGTGATATTTGATCAAACTGGAAATGGTGATTCAACTGATAAAAAATCTCGTAACACATCAATTGTAAAAAGATATGAAAACCTTTTCACAAAATGAAGGAAAATAAAGTCCTTCTGTTACTTCAGGGCAATCTTGTTCTGCCAAGCAAACACCTAAATATATGGACGGTCACTTGAAATTACTCAATCAGTCCCTTTAAGCAAAGAACAAGGGAGTACTAATCAAGGATATTTGGGATTAGATAGAATTAAAATAAATGGGATAAGATTCAAATTTATCATCACCAAACTTCATAATTTCTAGATTAAAATATTCTAGGAAGTGTTGATCAGTAGCAGATTAATCTAGCTCAGATATTTGATTTATCCTGTAAACATTTCTAGAGTAGAGCAGAGATTAGATCTCACCTGGAGTTTTGTCTAGAGTAGAGCAGATTTTGGATCTTACCTCAAGATTGATCTAGAGTAGAGCAGAGATTAGTTCTCACCTGAAGATTGGTCTAGAGTAGAGCAGATTTTGGATCTTTCCTGGAGATTGGTCTAGAGTAGAGCAGAGATTAGATCTCACCTGAAGATTGGTCTAGAGTAGAGCAGAGATTAGATAACACCTGAAGATTGGTCTAGAGTAGAGCATAGATAATAAATTACCTGGAGATTCTCTACAGTAGAGCAGAGATTAAATACCACTTGGAGATTGGTCTAGAGTAGAGCAGAGATTATGTCTCACCTGGAGATTGGTCTAGAGTAGAGCAGAGATTATATATCACCTGGAGATTGGTCTAGAGTAGAGCAGAGATTAGATCTCAACTGAGAATTGGTCTAGAGTAGAGCAGAGATGATAAATTACCTGGAGATTCTCTACAGTAGAGCAGAGATTAAATATAACCTGGAGATTGGTCTAGAGTAGAGCAGAGATTATATCTCACCTGAAGATTGGTCTAGAGAAGAGCAAAGATTATGTCTCACCTGGAGATTGATCTAGAGCAGAGCAGAGATTTATATCTCACCTGAAGAGTAGTCTAGAGTTAAGCAGAGATTATATCTCACCTGGAGATTGGTCTAGAGTAGAGCAGAGATTAGATCTTTGAAGACGTTTCTCAACCGAGAATAGTTGTGCATTAGAATTAAAGTTTACAGCTCCACCACCCTCCAATAAACTAGGAAAATTAGAGAAAGATCTCTCTCAATGTTTACAACCCATTGTTGCTTTGTTTTAATCAAATAACAGTAAATATAACTTGAGATTATAAGCTTCATAAATTTAATTCGGATCGTAGTTTAAAGTTTAAGAACAAGTGGAAAGATACAAAATGTCTGTTATTTTTAAGGAAAATTATCATATTTAATTGATTTAAAGGGACTGTCACCGTAATTTCAAATAACCCTGCATTAAAAATGGTTCCTTATTTAGCTTTGTCTGATCAAGTAGGAATAAAAAAATCATGTTTATCATTTAGAAAACTGATTATTTTCACTTGTGGTTTCTGTACAAAAGGGATTTGCGCATTTCCACTGCAGGAAACCTATGGATAATCAAGCAGAATCAAACACTTTTCAAGCTAAAAGGCAACGTAATCTTCCACATTATATATCAGATAAAGGTTTCAAGGATACCGATGTTAATCTGACATGTTCAATGGATGCTCACTGAAAATTACGCCCACAATCCCTTTAAGGTCTGAGACACAATTTAATTGTTTTGTAAAATCAATCCTTAACATGAGAACAGTTAAGGCAGGGTTGAGAGGAGCAAAGATACGTTTAGTCCTCATCCTTCTACCGAGGAGAGAAACAGAGAGAATGCAGTCAAGTATATCAGTCCCACACCCCACTTTTATGGGAGATTTAAAAATTCTGCCAATTTTTGATTTTTCATGATTTATTAAAACTTGTCTTCCACATTTTAACTTTTCTGTTTCTTATTTCCTCTTCAAAGATTATCTATTTCTACATTATTAATTGGTTGTTTGGTAGATTTTCTTCCTCAGCTTTATATTTAATAACATCAATAATATTAATAATAATAAGATATTTCAAACTTTGATTGTTTGATATTACAGAAGTCATAGTTTGAAATATCTAAGGTCAACAACATTGGTTTATTAAGATATAGGGATTTAAAAACCAGAGTTGTGGCAAAGACTCAATTCCTTTCTAATAATATAACATGAATTTTTGTTAACCCCAAACCATGCATTCAAGGAAGAAAACGTAATTTTAGGCCATAATTAACAATATCTAAATATTATTTTATTCTGTCACGGATTTTTAAAAATTAAACCCGCCAAACAGCCGAGCCCCTTAACCCTGCATTACCATATTTGCTGAATATATAATTAGAGACTAAAGAATATAAAGCTGTGCAAAGTTATTAAATTATAAGATTGTTTTATCCGACTCTATTGAGCTGCAGCATGATTCCAGGTTTATGAAATTCAGCCTGTAAACACTAGATGCTAGAGCATGGATAATGCTTACTGCATGCTTTACTGATTTATGCCATATATCCTGCATGTTTCATGCTGCAATATTACCACATCTTTTCTTACTTCAGGCTGGCCAAACTCATCCCCCCCCCCTTAGTCCTCAGTGCAATATGGGGGGGGGGGATGAAACACGAATTATTATTCTATCTAGGACTATAATTAACCATTAACCTCTTCGTTAAAGAGAGTGTTCTCAAAAAATAAAATTGGTGTAGAATTTCAAAATAAAAAATAATTAATCTATTGGTTGTACTTTTATATCTACCTGATGTTTCTGTAGAGTGACTTTTGTAACTATCCTATAGAGAAGATTGAATTGAATACAATCAATTGTTTTTAGTTTTATTTCTACCTGATGTTTCTGTAGCGGGACATTGGAATAAACTATCCTATACAAAGATCTCAAAAATGTCGAGGAAAACCAGGTTTCTCACTGTCAGTGTTTACTTAACACTAGTGTTCAGTGCAGTAAAGGCAGAGCAGAGAATATTTGGGACCCGTTCAAGAAAGGTTACATCAAATACTCTACAAAGAATCATTGCATAGAAATTAGAACATTTCCTTAATAATAAAATAAATGGTTTATCGTTTTAACATCTAGAATATCATGCCATTTTGTATGATATACTGTATCTCTATATATGATGTTTTAATCTCTCTGTTTAGATCTTTGGTTTTCCGATCATAACTCATGAACCACATGACCGATTTGTCTCAAATTTGATTGGGGGAACTCGGGAGAACCACGGGAAAAAATCTAAGTTGAATGGGTGGACTTTTTTCGGGAAGACTCCAGGCAAAGCTGCGTACCCAAGCTAGTAATATATAAAATACAATTTTGTTAAAAGGATTAAGATTCAAAATTAAATTGCCATTAAAATTAAGAAGAGGAATCGAGAAGAAATTACGGTTTTATTAAGGGGCATCGATTGATAATATTTTACAGATAAAATAACAAGCTAATTAGAATTATTAAGACTTATTTTTTTCTTACTTCTTATCTTATTCATCCTAGAAACAATTAAAATCAAATTCAATTTAAAGAGATTTTTTATCTCATAAAGATATGGTACTGTAGCGTTTTTATTACATCATAATTACTTCATACAAAATACTTGATTTAATCATCTATCTAACGATTTATTTCTGTAGATTTAGATATGCAACATATATGGAGATAAATCACATAGATCTGGACTGAGTCATAATTTTTTTAGACTTGGTCGAATTTACAGTGTCGCAACGCTTTTGATTTTACCTTGATAACTCACACCTTTCTACAATCCAAGATATTTTAGAACTTTAAAAATCGTTTTCTTTTAGCTTTCGACTTTGTTAATCGGAAAAATTCTCATTGAGTTTTGCATAGTATGCTGCAGAAATATTTAATACACAATTTTATTTGTATTTCCAAAATCCCACTGCACAGTGCACATCCATTGTGCACTGTGTAGCCTGTATTTTAAACTTCTAACTAGGTGGTTTGTGGAAAAAACTCAATTCCTTTAAAGAATAATGAAGAGATATAAATATAGAATAATGAAATGTATATAAAGTATAAATCCAATCAATTCTTTGTTAAATTCCTAAACTAAGGTCTAAATAATTAGTCTAAAAGTTTTAGTATTTAATTACACCTCAGCCCTATGGGTTGAGAATCAGTATCGGACCCGGATTCTAAAGTTTTCCCCTCGTTTTAGAATAAAAGCTCCAAGAGAAAATCAAATGTTTCACTAATAGATAATTGATATTACATAAACATTTACTTTCAGATTGTAATGAACACGAACTTATTATGCATGCATTTAAAACGAGGGGCATTTCCAATTCACAACGGTACCTTATAATACATTATCTGATTATCTTTTTTATCTTGTTAATTCTGAACATTTCTTCTATCGTTTTGAAGAAGAAATGCGCAAGTCACTTTATGGAGAAACCACAAATAAAAAAAGTTAACGGGAAGATGATAGATATCTGTACTAAATCCAAAATAAAATGGTTAAAAACGAATCCTAAAAGATGTCTTCCTTTCATCAAGGTGCAGACTAATATTTAAATCAGTATTATATTCACGCAACCTCGACTTCAATCCTCTAGTTTTTAGTTTAATTTTAATCTAAACCTTCTTCACGTTTATCAAACAGGTTCAAATTGTTTTGAGGGAGAAATATGTTGTCCAATCTTTCTACTGTTAAATATTTTTGTCAAGGGCTGAAGTTAAAATTTTGAATTGTGCTTTCAAATTTCACTTAGACCCAGACTAATGAAAAGTTTCATCAACTTTCTAGACTGGGTCATTTTAATGTGTCACAACGCCTTGGTCTTTGATCTTATCTCACTAACTTACTTATACTTTCTTGTAGTAATTTACAAAATGCTAATGAATTTTTACTTGAGCGCTTGCAACCTTTGGATCACTGTGGTTTGTCCAAAGTTTATTGGAGATGTATTTTTTAGAAAAAATATCTCAAGTCTGCAGGTTTATTCTCTTCCGTTTTTAAAATTTGTTTCTCTCTTAAAGATTTAAAACAAAGTTGAAATTAAAATAAAATTGCATGCTGAAAACGATAGCTTCCCCCCCTATAGAGAAGATT